>NW_023646410.1:0-2500 GCF_015228065.2 Penaeus monodon
CCCCCAGATGGCACGAGTCCGTCGGACGGGAGGCGTGGCGCTGCTTCGCTGTTCAATTGAGATTCAGGGTGAAGTAAATGAGGGGAAGGGGCATTTTTTCCGTTCTTGATGTGACTTCAGATTATGCTTATTAGTGACACGCGCACATCTATTTCTAACCCCCCCCTCTCTCTCCTCCCCTCTCTCTCTCTCTTACACAGACAACACACACACACACACACACACACACACCACACACACACCCCACACACACACCACACACACACACACACCACCCACACACATATGTATGTGTATTAATTTTATATATATATATATATATTAATATATATGTATATATATATATACATATACATATATACACATTACATATACATATCATATACACATATATATATATAATATATATATATATATATATATATATATAATATAAAATTATATATAATAATATATAACTGTAGAGGAGGAAGGCCTAAATGAAATGAATAACTAGAGCACGAGATGAATTTGACGCGCTATATTTTCCTCATGAGAAATTTACAAGTCAGCAAATTATAGGACATATATATCAAAATAAACTGAAAACCCAAAACAAACCTCCGGGGACCCATCGCTCTTTAACCGCTAATTATTCTACCCGCGACTGATTTGAAGCAGCTTGGCGCGGTTTCATATTCTCCTCCGTCGCGATGTATGCAGCTTCCACTTTTTTTCCACCAGTCCGGTGGATAGCCAGCTTCATCTGCGGGCATCACCATGGCGTTAGAATTCTGGGGATACTTGATCTTGTGGAGACAGACACCGATGCTCGTCTATCCTTGCGCTGAAACCTCATCCGGTTTCACCATAATCAGCTTTATCGCACCAGAATATGGCGTTTTTTGTGGTTATTTGCGAGCGGCTTCACAACACACACATACAAGCACACACGCACACCACACACACACCATTGATGTATGTATATATACATGTATATACACATATATATAATTTTATTATATATATACATATATATGTATGTGTGTATATATATATATATATATATATATATATATATTTTATATTATATTTTATACAAAAAATACCGTACCCAAATGCACACACAAAGGAACTATGGTTCTCCACTAAATTTCATCTACCTACAAATCCCTGTAATAATCACTCCAAATCTAACTTTTTGCAGCATTTTTGTAAGATATTTGCATCTGTGTAGTTAAAGAACAACAGGTGAAGATCTTTTTATCTTGTGTCTCTGTACATAACATTTCCATCAGGGTTATGGTATTCATAGTTCCTGTATCTTTTTAAAATCAAATTGTTCTTTGCCAATTTCAGGCGATATCCGTGGTCTTGAGCTTGACATTATCACTCAAGCATTAAGTTAGTAACATGGCTCATTAGACTATGGGACGGTGTAATTCACACACAGACTTGCACAACTCTCTGGAATTTCCACAGACATTTTATAATATATGTGTGTGTGTGGTGTGTGTGGGTGTGGGTGCTGTGTGTGTGTGTGTGTGTGTGTGTGTGTGTGTGTGTGTGTTGTGTGTGTGTGGTGGGGTGTGTGTGGTGTGTGTGTTGGGGTGTGTGTGTGTGTGTGTGTGTTTTGCATGCGTGCATGCATGCATGCATGCATGTTTTGTATGTATGTGTATAATATAATATATATATATTATATCACACACACACACACACACCCCACACACACACACACACACACCACACACACACAAACACACACACATATGTATGTAGTATGTATATGTGTGGGTGCTTGTATTTTAAAATTTGTTGTAAAACGCCACCTTTCAGCTAGGGGGTAGGGGAGAAAGGAAACCCCGTATTTGCAGTTCGGCAAGAGCCGCCCCAGCATTCAAAGAGCGACTGAACGTAGCCTCGGCAACCCCATGGCGAGCCCGCCTCTGGGACGGAGGCCCATTAGGCTTATTCTACGATGACTTTCCTCATCGCAGATTATTTAGTTTTCACTTCCTTTTTGACGGATTTTTTCGTAATGGCTTATGAGAGGGGTTCCTTTTTTTTTCTTTTAATTCGAAACCAACCCACAACATAGCACCTAACCTCGGAAAATTGAGAAATAAATAAATGCGGTTCTAGTACTGCTCGGGACCTAGTTTTTTTACCTTCATCCGCAAAACCATGTTCGCACTGAAGTACCTTGGGCTAAATGTAGATTCTATTGAAAAGGGAAAGCAGGAGAACGGGGAAGAAAAAATGTACCAAAAAAGATCATATGCTATGTCGGTGCGATTCCCGAGTAAATTGAGCATTGTGTTAAATTTTAGTCAGCGTAAATATATCCCATTGTAGTAGTATTTACAGCGAATTTAACTACCAACGCTTGAGCACATTTGATAACATTGTTTACGATCTTTCACTAGTGCATAAGAGTGAGTCTGGCATGACTAACTGCAAAAGCAAGACGTGCATACACCGATGAAAAAAGTTTTGATGGTAGCGTGGCGAGGACAGA
>NW_023646411.1:0-7669 GCF_015228065.2 Penaeus monodon
ATTTTTTATAATAAAAAGATATATATATTTTATATATATATATAATTATAATATAATAATATATATAATAATATATATTTTTTAATTATATATAAAATATATATATTATATATTTTTAATATATATATATATATATAAATAATATAATTTTATATATATTATTTTATATATGATATGTATATTATGTACATTTTAACAAGGTTATTATTAAAATACATTTATAACCCCCAATTAATCAACATTATAATAGAAGAAGATAGATAGATACTATATGTATATAATATAATAATAAAAAACATATATGTGTAATAATTATATAATAATATATTATATATATATATAAAATATATGAACTTAACAAATTATGTATATATAATACATATATATATGTTTATATATACAAAATTCATATATAATATTATATATATATATATATTATAATATTTATATTATATAATATATAATACATGTATTAGTATATTATATTTTATACGCCGCGGGCGACGCGTGTGGCAGGGATCCCCCACCCACTCGCATGCGGAATTGGGTGTACTTCACTGATTTAAAAAATTTTTGGGTAAATGAATGAACGATGTTTTCCCTTTGGGGCAAAGAACTTCCCCTCGATTGCCTTTTTAGCCACTGGGTGGCAACCCAGCCCAAGCAGTGCTGGTCCGGCCTGGCGGAAGAAACCAATGGTTCAAGGGACAAGACGCCAGCCCCAAAAAGCGTTGTGGGCGAACCCGGGCACAGTAGACAGTAGGACATGCGGGCCCATCCATGCACCCTGGCCTTCTCCAGCCGTTCGACTATGTCTTGCCATGGGGCCAATAGGATTTAGGCGACGATCTGGCAACTCTCCCCCCCTTAAATATATATTATATATTATATATATTTAAAAAATTTTATAAATATTATATATATATATATAATATATATATAATTATATATTATATAAAATTAATATAATTATAATATATAATATATAATTAAATAAATTATAAAAACATAATATATACAATATTAAAATAATAATATTAACATAATATTTTGGGGTGTGGTGTGTGTGGTGTTGTGTGTGTTGTGTGTGTGGTGTGTGTGTGGGTGTGTGTGGGTGGTGTGTGTGTGTGTGTGCGTGGGGGTGGGGTTGTGTTGGGTGTTGTGGGGGGGTGTGTGTGCGCGTGTGTGTGCTGGTGGTGCTGTGTGGGCGTGGTGTGTGCGGGGCGCGCGTGTGTGTGGTGGTGTGTGTGTGTGTTGTTGTGTTGGTGTGTGGGTGTGGTGTGTGTGTGTGTGTTTTTTGTGTGTGTGTGTGTGAAATATCTATAATACATATTATACACTTTTATAAAAATATAGGATATATTAATTATAAGTATATAAAATCAAATTGACACTTATAAAATTATATATATATATATATATAATATATATATATATTTTATATATTATATATTACAAAATACATACATCTAATACATATATATAATATATATATAAATTAATTATATATATATATATATGTATATATATATTATAAAATTTTTATTATATATATTATAATATATATGAGTTGTTGGGGTGTGTGTGTGGTGTGTGTGTGGTGGTGTGTGTGGGGTGTTGTGGTTTTGGTGTTGGTGTTGTGGGGTTTTGTGGTTGTTGTGTTTATACTATGTATTAAATTGATATTTTTAATATTTTTAAATATATATATATAATTATATATAATATATAATATATATTAATATTATATATTATTTATATATATATAATATATATATTATTTTTATATTTTTAAATGTATATTTTAAAATATATTATTAATAAATCTATATTAATATAATACACATTAAATATTTTTTTTTAATGTTTTTAATATAACTGTATATATAAAAAAATATACTTATATATTCTAATATATATGTGTATTTATTTTTCTATATATGCATATATATGCTATATATCATATTATACATATATATGTGTTTATATGAGTATCTACATGTATTGTCACGTGTGTGTGTGTGTGTGGTTTTGTGTGTGTGTGTTGTGTGTGTGTGTGTGGTGTGGTGTGTGGTGTGTGTGTTGTGTGTGTGTGTGTGTGGTGCGGGGGTCTGTGTGTGTTTGATACAAAATTAATATTATATATATATATATATATATTATATTATTTTAAAAATATTATATATATATATTTTTATATATTACACGGTGTGTGTATTTAAAGGATACAAAAACTCAACAAAATTTTAAAACCTCAATGGACACTATAAAAATAAAGAGGATTTTTTTTATGTGGGGGAAAAGAAGTAAAGATAGAGGGAATAAATTTTGTTCCCAACTTTTTTACAAAAAGAATAAAAGATTAATAAAGAAGAATAAAGATCTTAATTAGACCAAATGACGCGGGGGATAAACCCCGCACTGCTGGACGAAGTTATAAAAGACAAAAAGAATAAAGAATAACAAGACCCCCGGAATAGATGAAAAAACAGCAAAAATTAAAGAATTGGGCAAAAGTGGGAATACCTACAAACCTGTACAAAAATATGGAAGAAAGAAAATGGCCAAAAGGGGAGGGGTAAAATCGTCTTTACCCCCATACCTAAAAAAGGGTTTGACGCACCCCAATCAACAAAATAGACAATTGCATTAAAAAGTACAGCAGCAAAATTTTGTTGAAAATTATTGCTGAAAGAATAAAGTTAAGTTAAGAGAGGAAATTTGCGAGAAAAAGAGGTTTTTCCCCCGGAAGGGTCCAAAAACAAATTTTAAATTTAAATTTGTCATAGAAAAAAAACAAGAACATCAAAAACTATACCTGGTTTCATCGATTTTTGGGGAAAAGTTTTGATACTTTTTGTACAACCTCGGAAAAACATGTACGATATAAATTTTCCCAAAAAACACATCACCAATTAAAAAAAACCCTTTGTATGACCAACAACAACAGCTGTAAGAACCATTAGGGTTTTAACAAAATGGTTCAAGTCAAAAAAAGGAGTACAAGGGTTGCTTTCTGTCTCCCACCTCTTTTAAAATAATTCTGAAACAATTATGAGAGGTGCTCTAGAGAATTTTTTAAGGAACGGGATGTTTGGGGGATACAAAAACAAATCTGAGGTACGCCGAGATATAGTTTTGTTGCCCGCAGTACACGAACACAACAATACAATAAAGTTATGAAGCAAAGGAAAAGGCTGGTTGTTTTTTTAAAGCCAAAAAAACAAGATCATGAAAATTCAAAAATAACGGGGAAGAAAAATAGAAATTTTAAAACAAGGAAGATTGGGAAAAAGTGAAAGAGTTCACTTATCTTTGGGGCGTTTTAACTAAACTAGTGATTCACCGGAGATAAAAAAAAGAATTCCATTGCCAAAAAAGCCCCCAATTTCCTTTTAACTCTGGAAAGGCCGAAGCATTACCTTAGGGGCAAAGTGGGTTTTTGAACTCATAGTTTTCCCAAATTTCATATATGGTTTTGATGTTGGGTGTTGAAAATAGATAGAAAAAAAAGATCAATGTTTGAAAGGGGGTGTTACAGCAGTAGTCATATTAGGGACAGAGAAGAGAATGTGAAATGTGAAAAAATAAATTGTAAAACCGGTGTTTTACATCTTGAACAAAAGGGAAAATTTAAAATTTATTGGTTTATGTAAAGAGAAGTAAAAGTTTTTAGAAAAACTTGTGACAGAGATGGTGATAGGGGAAAAAGAGGAAGAGGCAAAACCGAAGACAAGACTGAGCGACAATATCAAAGAATTTTTCGGGCTGTCGATGGTACAATGGAAAGAAAAGCGTAAGATCGAGTTTAGTGGGGAAAGGGTGGGGGAGAGGTCCCCGGTGCTCAAAAATGAGCATACCTATTTAATATGTATTATTATATATGTATAATTATATATATATATATTATATAATATATATATATTATATTTTATAATATATATATGTTGTTATTATATGAGTATTTAATAATATGATATGATTTTATTTATTTATTTTTTTTTTTACAACCCCGGGCTTAAGCCCTGACGGCACGAATTGGACTGAGAAGCCTTGGTTTTGTAATGGTGAATGACGGAAAGGCACGGGTCAGGTCCCATTGATCCAAGGGGTAAAAGCGAAAAGAATATTGCGAAGGGAATTTTTTCCACGTTGTCTCTTCCCCAGTAAAACAGATTTTTGGTTCTCAAGATTTCATCTGGGTTTTGCAATGAGTTTCGGAATATCGGCGACTGTTCTGTAAAGAGTAAAGAAAGAGTGATTCCAAAAATTCCCTAAATTAAGAACACCTGACGCATGCATTTGTCGAGCGTTGAAATTAGAAATTTTATAACAATTAAATTTAGCGTCGTCGTTTCGGGCGAGCAAGTGGGTTTTAAAGTACTATTGATGTGTGCATCACAGTAATCAAATGGGAAATTTAAGCTCATAATAGATATGACTTTTACTAAAAAAAATTTCTGGGACATTAGGGTGTAATTGGGTGAAATTTTTAAAATGTACAAACCGCCCTTTTTTTTTTAAACCCTTTAAACATATAGACCCCAAAAAACCCCAGTATCACATACCCCGAAAAAAAAAAGTATAAGGAGTTATACCCCCCCCCCCCCCCACACACACACACACACCGGAGACAGGTAATAACATCATCAACTTTATGAAGCGCACAACTGATTTTCTCTGCACTGATAAAGTTTCCAGCCCAATTTCCTTTGGTGAAATAGTGTTTGGCAGTTGGTGGATCGTTCAGAGTCTCCCCATGGGTGGGACAAAATCAAATTTCCTTCCTGAGATTCCTTTACCGATGCTATCCTTTGTTCAAACAACCTGGAGGATAACATTCAACCCATTCTAATCGAAATTGAAGGATTAGCTTATAGATTTTAATCTAAGGTGCAAGATTGGAAACATTAATGTTATGCCCCTTTTGCTTTGCCTGTTTATGTTGATCGAGTTGAGTGCATGACGCAAGCAATGCACTTTAGTAATCAAGCTCTTTAACATTTATTTTCTAATTGGACCATGGATCTTTCCAATTAGTTGGATCAAAAAGTAGACAAAGGTTTGGGTGACTATCTAAAGTAGCTGATGTACGGCATCGCCTGTGTGACAATTACCCAATACTTGTGGAAAACTTGTCCTTAAACCCCGTTGGATTCACCCATCCATTGGATACGGATTGCCGCATTTTGCAGGAGTGCACAATGCACACTCATCGGCGTAGGGAGAGTTGTGAGATATTTATGCATATATAGGAATAAGTTTGGGGAAAAACTTCTTGTGGGAAACCGTTTGCCGGACAAATTTCAAAGTATATCAGAGACAATCTGGGGAAAGGTGGTCTGTCAGGAATTAATTTGAATAAAACAAAGCAGTTTCCCCGACGCTTGCTGAGTAGGCCATATTGCTATGTCATGTCGTAGATTTTCTACATCTGGGAAGACTAGTCTATTCATGCCCTTCATCCAATGACGTTGGATGTTATGTCTGTCCCTCCCTGTTCCTTCATGGGTTAGACGTGATCCTGGTGTGTTGCTCGTTGGTCTTAAATGTCTTTGCCTTCCTCTGTTTTGCCCTAATTCCCCATTTACGGAATATGTGTTTTTTTTTCTCATACAGTTCGAAAAACCTAGTCTGTTAGGATCATCCTTACAATTGATTTTTGGCTTGTACTCAACACATACTCGTTTTTGGTTTCCCTTTCAATCCCATCCAATCTTTAGCTTCCTCTAGGAAATTTCGGAACTTCTAACTTTCTACATACAACAAACCACATGTAACATTTCATCACTCGATTGTCTTGTTGATACTCCTGCATGTTCAAATCCCACCTGCTCAAAAGCTGTTCCCTTCCAATCCGTGTTTGATTTCAAAGTTACATCTCCCATCGATATATAAATGCTAATAAAATATTAATGCATAATTTTTTCAATAAAGACTGCACTTAGGAAACACCAGCATTTTGTAAGGTGGTCTTTCAAGAGTCTTTTTCTGTTGATCGGAGGCCCATCTCGCACTCTTCATCACACACATCAAAAGATGCTGAAGTTTTCACCAACTCAGCTAAAATGAATGTATCATCCGCGTATCCATTAGCATGTTCACCCTCCGATTTTACACTTCCTCATCGCAGTGCTTATTATCATCTCTGAGAATACTGAATACATTTGAGAATTAAAACAAAAACCCAAAGCCGCTTTTTGGCAAATGCCTCATTTAATAGACTCTCATTTACTAGTCAATAATAACAAAAATGAATGCATCAAAAAAAGCATTTTCCCGAAAACTCAATAAAAGGGGGAAAAAAGATGAGGTCAGGCAAATAAACTTTTGGGGGACATTTAGGGGTATCATTAAAAAATTTTTGTGTTTTAATTTTGGGTCCAAAATTTACAATGATCGGTAAAAAATACTTGATTTTAAATCAAAGGAATGTTTCCCAACGTCCAGAAAAAAACATCAAATGTGCAGAGGGGGTAATAAAAGGGGTTGGATGAAGTTTCTTGATTATATCTATTCATTTTTATTTTATATCCTTCCCCTTTTTTTTGTAAAAACCCATTAAATTTATTTTTTTAATTTTTAGATTTTTTTCATTGTATCCGGGCACAGAAAACGGGTAAGCGCCCCTTTTTTTTATATCAACGATCCACAAAAAACCTTCCCAAAATTTGAGGTATTTTGAAAAAAAATACACATAATCACATCCAAACGCAATCTTACAACTTCCATAAACCCAATAAAAATTAAAAAATTCCAGGTCTCTCAGACTTTTCTTCTTTTTGTTTTTTTTTTTTTTTTTTTCAATCTGCCGATATTTTCAGTGGGTCTGATTTTTTGGGGTTTTTTTTTTGGTGGTTTAAAAGATGGCAATTTTTTGGATTTTTTAAATGTCCTTATACCCCCTTTTTGGAATTTCAAATTTTTCTGTGAATCTACCCCTTTTTTCCCCCAATTTTGTAAATGCCAAGAAAACTGAATACATTTAAAAAACTCTTAAAAAAAAGAAAAAAAGTAAGCCTTCGTGAAAGAACTCAAAGAGGTAGAAGGGGTAACATGGGGATCACAGTAAAGGGGTGTACATTTGAACAGGTCTCCCAAAGGGGGTGACAGGGGGGAAAGGGGTTCCCCCCGTCATTTAATTCCATATAGGGCAGTTTTCCCTTCTGCGAATAAAAAAACATTAATAAATATAATATAAAATATCATATCATTTAATAACGGGATGCCCCCCCCCCGTTGAGCACCGTGGACCCCCACCATCCTTTGCCCCCTAAAATCGATCTTACCTTTTCTTTCCACTTGTACCCTCGACAGCCCCCAAATTCTTTTATATTGTATCTCTTTCTTCGGTTTTTTCCTTTTCTGTTTCCATCACCATCTCGTCAGCAAGTTTTTTTTTTTAATACTTTTACTTTCATTACTGGGCCAATAAAATTTAATTTCCTCCCGTTAAGAGTCCAAAGCCGGGGCTTTACAATTTTTTTTCGCACTTCATCATTCGCTTCTTCTCTGTCCAACTAATGCGCAGATGTCGGTAACACCACTTTCAAAACATTGTCTTTTCCTTTCTATCTATTTTAGCACCCAACACTCAGAACCATATGATCAATTGGGAAAAATAATGGAAAAATTTTCCAAGGAACCCCCCTCCCAGTTTTTTTTTTGG
>NW_023646412.1:5000-7669 GCF_015228065.2 Penaeus monodon
CACACACCACACACACACACACACACACAACACACACACACACACACACAAACACACACATATATTTATATATATCTATGTATATCCATCTATATGTTTGTGTATATAAAAACACACATACCCCACACGCACACACACACACACACACACACACACATCCCCAAACACACACACCCCCACACCACACACACACACACACACACACACATATATATATATATATTAATATTATATATTTATATAATATATATATATTGTATATATATACATATATATATATTTTATTTTATATGCATTATATAAATATATATATATATTATAATATATATATATATATATATATATATATATATATATATATATATATGTATGTATATATATGGGCCGCGGTGGCCGAAGGGTTAGAGCGTCGGACTCAAGAATGTCAAGACGGTAATCTGAGTTCGAGGGTTCGAGTCACCGGCCGCCGCGTTGTTTCCATTGGGCAAGGAAATTCACCTCGATTGCCTACTAACCCAAAGGGTGGCCAAGCCAGCCCAAGTCAGTGCGGGTAAATAGAGATGGTGACTCGATAAAAACACCGGGCGGAAAGGGAATGGCAAACCCCCGCTCTAAATTGCCATGAAAAATCATGGAAGCCCATGATCGTCAAGGCCGCGGTGGCCGAATGGTTAGACCATCGGACTCAAGACTGTTACGACGGCAATATGAGGTCGAGGGTTCGAGTCACCGGTCGGCGCGTTGTTCCCTTGGGCAAGGAACTTCACCTCGATTGCCTACCTAGCCCTGGGTGGCCAAGCCAGCCAAGTAAGTGCTGGTCCCAAGCCCGGATAAAATAGAGAGAATGATTTCCTAAAAAGGTAACACCGGCACTCTCCGTGGAAAGGAAATGGGGACCCTACCACGTACCCCACTCCAAGAGCATCACAACATGAAAACTACAATTAAGTATCATGCTGTTTACCACGGCGGTCAGACAGAACCTACCGTTAAAAAAAGAAGAAATATATATATATATATATATAAATATATATATATATATATATACATATATATATTTATATAAATATATATATATATATATATATATATATATATATATATATATAAATATAAACACACACCACACACACGGCACGCACATACACACACACACACACTCAGACACATACACCACACACACACACACACACACACACACACCACACACACACACACACACACACACCATATATATATTATATATATATATATATATATATATATATTATATATATATATATATATATGTGTGTGTGTGTGTGTGTGTGTGTTTTGGGTGGGTGGGTATGCATGTGAGTTTGTGTGTGTGGTATTTTACAAAATCTTAAATGTATGTGTAAAATTTGTATTATTTTATTCTCTTTCCCCTCCTCCCAATTCTTTCTCTCCGTCCCCCCCTCCTTTCCCCCTTATCCTCCTTTCATTTTTTTTTTCCCCCACCCCCTCCCCCCCCACCCCTTATCTCCAGTTTCCCCTTCTTCTCTTTCCCCTCCTTTCCATTTTGTCTCTCCGCCCCCCCCCCCTTTCCCCCTCCCCCCTCCTCCCCCTTCCAAATTTTATCTCTCCTTCCCCCTTCCTCCCCCTCTTTCCCCCCCCTTCAAATAAATTTCCCTTTTATCTCCCATTTCCCCCGTACTTCCCCCCTCCCTCCCTTTCAATTTTATCTTCCGTTCCCCATCCTCCCACAACTCCCCCTCCTTTCCCCCTTCCACTTCTATCCCCCCCCCATCCCCTTCCTCCTACCTCCCCTCCTCCCCCCCTTCCACTTCTATCCCCCCTAGCCCCTTCCTCCTATCATCCTCCTTCCTCTTATTCTCCCCTTCCCCGTTCCCCTTTTCCTTCCATTTGTCTTCCCTTTATTTATTATCTATCTATTTTTATCTATCTATTTCTATTCTCCTCCCCCTCCTTCTTCCATTTTATCTCTCGGTTTAAACCCTTTTCCTCCCCTCCTTTTTTCCCCTTCTCCCCTGCTCCCGCCTCCCGTTACCCTTTTTCCTCCTTTCCCTTCTTTCACTCTTTTTTCCACTTCATCTCTCAGTTCCCCCCCTTTTCCCTCCCTTTTCCTCCCTTTCCCCTTCTATTTCCCGTATTATTTAAAAAAAAACTCTTTCCTTTTTGAGAGAATGGAAGAAAAAAACCCCCAATACAAAAATTAGATTTTTTGAAAATGAGCTACAGTTTTTTACATACAAACACAAACACACACACACCACACACCCCACACAAACAACAAACACACAAACACACACAAAAACCCCATTATATAATTATATATAATTTAAAATATATATATTATAATAATATATATATATATTGTGTTGTATGTATGTAGATGTTGTTTGGATGTATTATAATAATATTATATAAATATATATTATTATATAATTTAAAATATTTTATATAAAGTTGTTGTTTATGTTGCATGTATATTTTATGTATGTATATATATATAACTAATTTTTATATTATTTTTATATATTTTATATATATAATTATGTGTGGGGGGTGGTGTGGTTTTTTTTTGGGGTGTGTGTGTGTGTGTGTTGTGTGTTGTGTGTGTGTGGCGTATGTGTTTTTCTGTATGTGGAGTGTTTGATTTCTTTTTTAATATTTTTATTCTATTA
>NW_023646413.1:5000-7668 GCF_015228065.2 Penaeus monodon
TATGTGTGTGTGTGTGTGTGTGTGTGTGTGTGTGTGTGTGTGTGTGTGTGTGTGTTTTGTATACATATATATATATTTTAAATTTTATAGTATATATATATTATAATATATATGTGTGTGTGTGTTGTGTGTGGTGTGTGGTGTGTGTTGGTGTGTGTGGGGGTGTGTGTGTGTGGTATTTATATTTAAAATACACATTATATATATATATATATATATATATATATATATATAATATATATATATAATATATATTGTATTTTAAAACACCACACACACACACACACACCACACACACCAAACACATATATATATATAATAATATATATATAATATATATATATATATATGTGTGTGTTTTGGGGTGTGTGTGTGTGTGTGTGGTGTGTGTGTGTGTGTGTGTGTGTGTGTGTGTGTGTGTGTATCAGTGTGTGCTTTTGTGTGGGGTGTGTGTGTGGTGCTTTTTTGGTTTTGTGTGTGTGTGTGTGTGTGGTGTGTGTTGGTGTGGGGTTGGTTTGGGGTGTTGTGTGTGTGTGTTTTATGGTGTTGTGGTGTACATATATGTGTGTATGTACAGTATGTGTATATATACGTATCTATATCTATCTATTCCGACACACACACACACACACACACACACACCCCACACCACCACACACATACAATAGACTTGGATTTTTTGTATATATATTCATATCTACCTGTATATGTCAGTCTACCAATCTGTCTACAGCGACAGACAGGCAGATAGATAGTTTTTGAATGTTAGCCTGTCTAAAGATCCTACGCCATTTCAGTATATTTTACACACTCACTTATACAAGCAGCTTTATAAATCATTGTCCCTACCATTCATTGTATATGCACCTGTACAAAAATCTCAGTGACCTTTGATGTACGCGAAACCAATTCCCGTCGTTTCCTCTATTTGTTTGGGGTATAAATTCATTATACCGTAGAGTCATACTAGTGCACGAACCATTTCATGGCCAGCCTCCTTAGCTCAGTTGGTAGAGCACTGGTCTCGTAACCAGGGGTCTTTAGTTCAAACCTCACAGGGGGCAAAATGGAAAACAGTAATATTTAGTTACTGTTACTTACGAAATATCAAATGCTAGGACAACCAAAATTAATGCAAAAATAATTCATCAAATACCTATGTGTCACTTTAAAGGTGCTAGACTTTTACAGAAGCTACTGGCCGTGATATGTCTTTTAGCGCCCCTTTGAATGATAATAGGTATTCTTTGTATTTGTTGAATATGCAGCTAATTTATCAGGCACGGAAATATTACATCGTGCCATATATGCGATTATGAATATAATTTACTTTTCTAATTTAAGTCTAGTTTTTTAATAATCACGGAATGCAATCGTATAATTTACATAACTAATTAGTGCTCAGATATACTAAGATTAGTAGTAATCAAAAGCCTTTCATATTAACCTTTACCAAACGAATGTACATAAGTATGAATGAATGGGCAACACTAGCTGTATCTATAATAAGTAGCAGCATTAGCAATAACGCGTTCAGGTCCAAACTATTTACTAATAAGTTTGATTATCAACTATAATAAGTAGCATGCAGATAAAAAATAATATTTGGGTATTACTTCTATAAAACTTTTTTCTCGCCTTAATATCTGCACTGATATAGTTAGAAACAAGTTCTTATGTTTATTCCACTCGACGGAACCGGCTCTTGCGTCACAGCGCGTTAACTAAATATCCCCACGCTCCCAACCACCGTCAATGTTAAAGTTGCAACTTAAACAACTGGTAGAAATGCAGTCAGCAAGTGAACTACAGATAAGGTCCTGAATAAAGGAATTTACTCCCATTTCATTTACTCTGATTAAAACATTTACCTTTGTCAGGTGTGGGTTTGAAAACCCCCGCACACTTTCGTTGTACCCGAGCTTAAATCTTGGCGCCTTAGACCACTCGGCCAACCTGACGATGTAAAATGTTCTGAAATTCACTGAAATTTTTTGTTCATTGTTATTCAAACTCATTGGCTTAATATATCCTTAAGAAACGTGGCAAAGTAAGAAGTATCATTTACAAGGCGAAATTAAGAATCCATATAATTTTTATCAGCATCCTTAAAATTATCTTCATTTGCACAGAAGTACATCCCAGAGAAAAGAAATGTACAGGAAAGACATGTGGCAATCAAACTGCTATGTGCCCTGCTAGCAGTTTTATTGATCGCATAAAATGCATTCTAGATGAAGCTTGATCGTCAAGAAAGCTGTCGATTTATAGGAAATACAGAGACTGATTTCCATGCATATTACACACACTACACACACACATATTTTATATATATATATATATAATATAATATATATATTATATATATATATATATATATTTATATTTTAAAATATATATATGAATATATATATATTATATTAAAATATATATACATATATATATATATATATATAGATATGTATATATATATATATATATTGATTTATATATATATATATATATATATATATATTTTATATATATTATATATATATATATATATTTTATATTATGTAGTATGATGTATATATATATTATATATATATATATATAAAATATGTGTATGTATAAAATTTTATGTGTATGTATTATATTAGTATATATATATATAAATATATTATATAAT
>NW_023646414.1:0-7668 GCF_015228065.2 Penaeus monodon
CAAATAATATGTTTAAAAGTACTTTTGCCATCCATAGAGGAAAATACCATAGCAATCATTTAGAGGTACTTGATGTATGGTTCATAACTTTTCTGTTAAAATAACGACCTTTTGTTTCGAATCACATCATTAGAATCAAATCCGGTTCGATTCACTGCTTTACCTTTTTCTTCTTCGAGTTGTTTCGAGAAGTCGAAATAATTTTCTCGAAACTTTTGAAACTCGAAACACGAATCAATGTGAGTGTTGATGGTCCGACCCGCCGAAGTTGCGCCTTTTTCGACGGGGAGAGTTAGTTTGTTCATTCATTTGTTTATTTATTCATATTTTCATTTGTTCACAGATTTAATCAATTCTTTAATATCACCGAGTCTTTATAGGACAAGACACTCTCATTTTACCATGTGCTCTCCTGGTGCAGTCTATATATCCATTTATTCAGTAGTTATCGATTTTTCTCACTGTGTTTATCTTTTCGTTCGAAGCTTTGAAATAGATTTCTAGTCTGTTCATTGGTCGTTTTGGGGACAATGAGTGTTTTTTATTTTAATTATTGTGTGCTTTGTCTTAATATATATTTTTTTCTGTTTATTACGTGGAGGTTTTGAAGCGATTTTATAGTGTTGACAGAACCTTTTTGGACAAGGCTTTCATTTAGGGAGAGCTCTGCTGATGCAGGTTTCAATTAAATGCAGTTAATGAATTAATATATGCATGGACGAATCAATCATATTCTGCTTCTGTTAGTTCTTTTCAAAAAAAAAAAAAAAAAAAAAATCTATTCTGTCTGTTTGTCCTTTTGAGGACAGATTACTTTTATTTACCGATTGCTTTGTTGATGCAGTTCTGTTTTCAGTTTGTTTATTACATTTATTTATCACATAAAGTTTTTGTCAAGTTCCTTCGAAGTTATGAACTAACCGGCCTTTCGAGGACACGACGCTCTCATTTTACCGGAGCTGCTGTTCATTATTGAATTCATTTTATCTTTTATTTGTTTATATCATACACTGTTTCTCCTATCGAAATTTAGAAACGATTACCATTTTATGCAGTGGGCCTTTTTGGGACAAGGTATTCACGCGTTGCTTTGCAGGAGCAGCTTTTAATTCTAATTGTTTGTTAACTTATTTTATTATTTGTTTATTTATCCATCCATTTGTCTAGTCATGATCTGTTTCTGGCTCTTCGTGTGAAGTGTTGGAATCGGTTTCTTGATTTCCCTGCCCTTTGAGGACTCGGCTTCCTCGTTAGGAATGCTTCGCAGAGTTAGATTGTCTATCTTGATGATTTCCGTGTTATAGTCGTGTGCATTACAAGTTTATTTATTTATTTATCTTTTTTTTTTACTTTTTAAAATCGATTTCACTTATGTTCGCTGGACTTACCTAGGGCAAAGCACTCTGCTAGTGCTCTTTGTAATTTTCATGCTTGTTATCGATCTATTTCCTGTATGGAATATGTTTTTAATATATAATGATATATTTCGTTTTTATCTATGCCATCCTGTGCAAATGTCTTCCTTTTAGTCAGAAAGTATCCACTGAATACTCTTCATGCTAACCGCTTAAACCATATAAGTAGGAGAGTTGAAAGTATTATCTTGTATGTGCTTAAACGTGCGAGGTGTATGCACAAGGCCCAGGAGAGGAAGCCTAAGTGTACAGCTTCGAGTTTGCTCTGGGTAAGCATCCCTAGAACAAGACAGGATGAAATGAAATTCTCTGAAATACTAATGAAAATACCTCAAATATGACTTTCAAAATTTCAGGGTAAAAACGCAAATTATTCTTCAGGATTACTTTACGTAATGTAGCAAATTATTAATGATCTTTCTCACGCAATGATTAAAAAATATATAAAGTAAAAAAACCGGCAGAATAGTTTTCAGCAAAGAAAAATCAAAGACTACACTGGGTTACCCGAGGTTATCTGACATTTGAATAAGATGAGCGGGAAGAAACAGAAAACAGTGGGAAAATGGCACTGGCTTGTCCGGGCAATAGATAGAATATCTCGGAGAAAATTGTAGTATATTAGTATATCTGTACCTATATCTGTCTACATTTTTCGACCAAACACTCTATCTATATGTCCTCCTATCTATCCACCAAACTAAGTATATGATATATATATATATATATATATATATATATATATATATATATTATATATATATAGAGAGAGAGAGAGAGAGAGAGAGAGAGAGAGAGAGAGAGCATATATAAAATTTTAAAATATATATACATATACCCACATAGGGATATATGCATATATATATACATACACACACATATATATATATATATTATATATAATATATATATATTTTATATATATATATATATATATATATATATATATACATACATCTATATATATATATATATATATATTATATATATATATATAATATATATTTTATATTATATATATATATATATATATATAACATATATATACACACACACATATAGTCCATCTATCATCTGGCTATTATATATTTATATTATATTAAAATTATAATTAATATAAAAATATTATAACATTATGCCTCTATCTATCTGGCTATATATAATATATATATTATATATATATATATTATATATATATATATTATATATTATATATAATATGTGTGTGTGTGTGTGTGTGTGTGTGTGTTGGGTGTGTGGTGGTGTGTGTGGTTTGTGTGTGTTGAATATCTTATCTGCTATGATATATGTATACATTATATATAGATATATATATATATAATATATTATATATTATTATTTATATTATAATTATATAATTATTATTTTTATATAAAAAACAAAATTTTTATTTATTTATAAACACAAACACCAAACACACCACACAACACACACACACATCTTTAACCACACACACATCTTTACACCAAAACAACAACAATAACTATGTATGTAAGATGGAATGAGAAAGCAGGGGACTGCCCGGGGACTCAAACCCTGGGTCACACCAGATAAAACTGGGGGCCCCAAAAAAACCTACCTCGCACATCTATTTGGGTTTTCGAATTTCTAAATAAATTTAAATCCCCCGGGGAGTGTCTGTAAAACATCGTTAGCTTTGCTTTTGATGATAACGGGTAATGTCTAGAGCTATGAGAGTTGCAAAATCCATTTAGTTGGTCTATCACACACACACACACGCACACACACACACACACAAAAATTTATATATATATATATAATATAATATTAAATATATATTATTTAAAAAAATATATATATATATATAAATAGGGGGAGAGAGAAGAGAGAGAAAAGGAGAGGAGGGGAAAGGTGTGAGAGTATGTGGGCGTTTTTTTTTTTAGTTTCCGAAAATTCGCCTTGAAAAATTTTTTTTAACTGCAAAATATTAAAAAATCCTAATATTTCCATCGCGTGACCCTTCAGGTAAACAGAAAGTTTAAAATTTTTTGGAATTTCTCAGGGGCTTTTAAGGCTTGGGGGGGGAACCTCACTCTTTTAAAATATATTAAGCAAAGTCTAAAGCGTGTGTACCATGTGTATCAAGTTCCACTGGAAACGCCCCAGTCGTGTGGCTTTAAAAGCTGCTGCTATGGCTGCTTTAAATTTTAGGATGTGGCGAGTATTTTCTTATTTTTTTGCAACACCACACACAACACACACAACCACACCACACACACACACCACACATATATATAACCACACACCACACACACACACACACACACCACAACAACACACACACACCAACACATACAACACCACACACAACACACCACACCACCCCCAAATATATATATATATAAAAAATTATATATATATATATATATATATATATATATTCACGCACAACACACACACCAAAACCAAACCACACACACACCACACCAACACACACCACCACACACACGCACCACACACCACACACACACAACACACACACACACCACAACAAAATTATATATATAATTTATATATATAAAAATTAAATATATATTATATATATAATATAATATATAATATCACGCACCACACACACACGCAAACACACACACACACACACACACCACAGATTATATATATATATATTAAAAATTTATATATATTATATATAATATATATAATTAATATATATTATATATTTTATATATATTAAAATATATATATATATTATTTTATATATTATTTTATAATTTATATAACCAAAGAGTGGGGCGTTGAAAAATTAAAATTGCGGGGAACTGCCGGTATTTTTTCCCTTTATTTGAAGTTTCCCACAATTTTTTGCTCAAATTAAAAAACATCCAATATTAGGTACTTAAAAGTTTCTATTGATTTTTTTTTAGTGAAATTTGAGAAAAAATCCTTTTCTAAAAACCTTTTGTATGTCAGAAAAACTTCATTATTCGTTTTCGTAGCGACCTATACAAATTAAGTATTGTGTCAAAAATTTAAGGGGTTTTGGGTGATACAAAGAAGCCTTGTGTGCGTTGTGTGTGTGTGTGTGAGTGAGTGTGTGTGTGTGGTGTGTTGTGTGTGTGTGTGTGTGTGTGTGTGTGTGGTTGTGTGTGTGTGGTTTTTGTGTGGTGTGGTGGTGTGTGTGTGTGTGTGGGGTTTTGTGCGCAACACACACACCACCACATATATAATAATATATATATATATATAATTAATTAATATTTATATATACATATATGCTATATATCTATACTATATCTATCTATCTATCTATCTTCTATCTATCTATAATATTAATTTTTATATTATATATAATATTATATATATATTGTTTTATATATTATGTTTTATATTACATACACAGTTATATATATATATATATATATTATATTAATTATATATATAATAATATTATTTTTATAATTAAAATATATATATATATATTACATCATCAAATAACGGGAGCTCAGTTTGACCCCCGTGGTCAAGCATATACTTAAATTTGGTTTTCAGGTTGTGATGATCTTAGACGAGTAGGGGTAGGGGCCCCCTTCCTTTCCACGGAAAATATATCTACATAAACTTATATGGTATATAATTAATATAATATTTTATATCAAAATACTTATATGTTTTACACACACACACACCCACACACACACCCCCCAAAACACACACACACCCACACATATATATATAATATATATATATATATTTATATATATATATATATATAATATATATATTATATAATTTTCATATGTATATACTTATACTTTTTGTTATTTATAGTAATACTATACTTAAGTGTATATTATGTATAACATGTATATTTTATATATATATATATTATAAAATATATATTTATAATATATATATAATATATGTAATCATTGTTTATGTATATATATCCTGTATATAAATATATATATATATATATATAAAATATATATATATATATAAAATATATATATATATATATATATATATATATATATATATATGCATATACTCATATGTGTATATATATTTATATACATATACTTATATGTGTATAAATATATTACACATGCATATAAGTAAACACATACCCACACACGTGTTGTGTGTGTGAGTATGTGTACATTTATAGAGAAACACAAACACACGCGCATGTGTCCGTCTCCTTCAGGCCGAGCATCCTGTAGACTCAGCATCTCCTCCGACAGCATCCGCAGCATGACACAGCAGCAAAAGGGCGCAGTAGCGACTCTGCATTGCCTCAGTCACCTTCACACCACAACGAAACTACAGAGGGCGGTCGGTTTTTGTGCCCTTTCTGCACGTGTTGTTTTCATTTGGATTGCACGTTCTGTTTTAGTTTTTAGTCTCTTTTCTTTCCTTTTTTTTATATTTCTATTTCTCCCCCCCTCCTTCGCCCAGTGTTGGGAAACGCATCGCTACACTTTGCTGGGCGGTGCGAAATCACAAAAACCCGACCCCTTTTTTGTGCCTGTCTAAACCCCATTTTCAACTTGTCCTCCGTAAATGTCTAAAAAAAAGGAAAAAAGAAAAAAAAGAAAGAAAGAAAAGAATTTTTTTTTAGGTCGACTAATTTCTTTTTTTTCATTTTTACTTGAAATTGTTTTCTTTAAAAGAAGGTAAGCTAATTGTATTCCTTCCTATTTACTGCATATGCTGGGATTTCGAAAGTTCGTGTCCAGCCTGGGAGGCAGGGCGGTATCTTTGCATCAGCAAAATATACGTCGGAGTGTTCCATTGTATTTCAGGCCGCGCTGTTCAGGCCATCTCAGCTGGCGTTGTGCTTCGACAGCTCTTTCGAAAAGCCCCATTTATCCCCTCTCAACTAAGTTCATTTTCCGAATAAATTTGTGTTTCGTTATCCAGTTAAAATACAAACATACCTAGGGAAAAATACGAACTCACGTACAGTAATTTGAAGGAAAGTAGTCACGCTTCGCACTAAATATATTTACTGTTCGAAGTTAATACAGTCGGGAGATTCCAACCCCTGTCTTTTACATTTTGAAAGCTTTATGCAAATGCTCAGAGTTTGAGCAAAAAGTCCGAATCACGGAGTTCATTCTGATTGGCTTTAATCGGTTCGTATCGTGATGGCTAACTGACTGTCCACTGCAAGTTGCGTCGCTTTATTTGCCGTTTCGCCAAGAGCATTCATTTCTCGTACGTTTTGTCCCCGTGTTTTGGTACAGTTCGGCCGGAGCGGAGTTTGGCTTTCCGATTCGCTTCCTCGTTATTTCAGAAAGTAACATGCATATCTATGTCAACATTTGTCTATTTGCTTATCTATCTCTAAACTGCATTGTTATAATATATCCAGAGGTTTTTTTATTGCCACCACTTTCGCTTTTTGCATTTTTTTCTCTTTATGCTTTTTATCTTTCCTTGTCTCTTAATCTTCACATTTCGACTAGTGTTGAGATCATCTTGAGAGTCAGCACTGAGTCCACCTTCCAAGTTTCTCGTTTGCATGTATGCTCATTACCCCTATTATATTTTCCTAACACTTCACTTTTTTTTTTCCTTGTTGTTTCTTACTCCTTTATTCTTCTCTTCTTTTTCAGGACATTCTGATGAGCAGTGTCGCCATCTAAACTTTTATTTCGAGTCTGCTCTTCCAATTTCCTATTTTGATGTACGTATATATCTATATCTATAATACATCTATATATGTATTTGTAATATATGTGTATTATATATATGTATATATAACACACACACCACACACACACCACACACACACACACACACACACACACCACACATATATATATTTTATATATATATATATATTATTTTATATTATATTTTATAAACTTTCCCAACCGAGGACATAAATAGAAAAAGACATTTTTTCCTCCATTTCTAGTAAAACAAAACGATATTTATGTTCTTCCTGAATTAGAAATTGAAAACGCAAAAGTGACAATAAAAGATATTATATGATGATACACTATATCATGGAAACACTTCGCAATTCCTTGTTGATGTGCATTGGCCCTTTTCTAGGTTTCACTCACAATCGTTGGTAATTTAATGCATAAATGTAAGCGTGAAATGCAATGTTTTGCAGGGAGAAGTGAGAGAAATGATAAAGAAGGAAATATATTTTGGGACTCGAAATGATAAACAAATAAAGCTTTCTTTCACAGTGAGACTAAAGAACAAATTAATCTCAAGGCAAAAAAAAAAA
>NW_023646415.1:0-7667 GCF_015228065.2 Penaeus monodon
CAAAAAAGGGGGGGAGCCAAAGGGGGCCATAGTATTCACCTGTTTAGTTTACTTTTTTCTCCCCAAACGCTGTTTTCCCAGGGCCCAGTAATGAAGATTTTGTACCCTATTAGGGGCAATGAGGCATGCCCCCTGCTAACTACACCCATGACTTCAATCCCCCCAGCCCCCTGACCACGGATCTCCTTTAATCACGATCTAAACACTGCTACTATCCCTTTTTTCAATGTCTTTTAACCTCAACCCATTAAAATCACCCCCCGGTCTTTACTAAATTTCAGAAAAATTTCCTCCTCCTCCAACATCATCTATTCTTTCCCCTTACCACAACTTTCTTCATCTACACCCCTTTTCCCCTTATTAATCGCAGCCTTTGCCCACCTCCCAGTATTCCCTCTCAAAACAACTCTCTTTTCCACACGTCCCCGCCTCTACTGCCCCACCTCTTAAAAACTTTAAATCCCCTTTTTACCCCAAACCAAATGGGGTCTTTTTTCATGTCCCTTACATCCCCACTTGAAAACACTCTCCCCCTCCCAATCCCTCAAAAAAGTTGGCAAAGTTGTCCCCCCTTGTCCATTTGCACCCAAAAATCCCAACTAAAGCATTATAAAACCCTAAATTTTTTCGGGCAAACCCTTTGCCAGCCTTATCCTTCTCAAACTGTATTAGATTTGTCTCCTCCCCCCGAAAAATTCCATATCTATGGATGGTAAATTGTGAAGAAGCCCTCCTCTGGTTGATCAGCAGTAAAAATGTACGCCTTCCCATAGAGCCCACCACCATATTTTTCAAGTGTTTTCCATAGACATCCCCTCCCTTACGATGTTTATATAGTGGGAGTCCTTCTCTGCCCGACAATCAACCTCCACCCCCGTCAAGGGGAAATTTTTTGGCGTTGGGCCTCTCCCAACACTGCCCTCACAGTTGAGTCCTCTGTGCACCTAACAGATCATGATCGATGAAACTCCTCTGCACATTCCGCCGTGTGCCCATTTTTGTTGGCTCCCATAATGTTTTTATAAAGCTACCCATCTACAAGTTGTACAGGAGCATTTTCAGATTTAAACTTGCTCATTTTAGCGGGGCCAGATAGGGAAGCATTTGCGGGGTTTTTCTTACCCCCTACTTCCTACTCCATGTCCCCTTCACCCCGTCCCTCCCCCTTCCTCCCAAGTTTTTTTCACCCCCGTGTATTTTTCCTCCCACTTCTCCCCTTTTTGCAATTTAAATCCAGACACCCCAACCACAAAAATTGCCCCAAACCCCTCCTCGCTCCCCCATAGAAACAATCAAAACGTTCTCCCCCTTTCTACTTACCTCGCCCCACCCCCTTTTTCATTCCATCTCCTTCCCCGCCTAAGAAACCTTTTTGTACCATTTTGCTTAAAGGACAGGTTTTTTGTGGGACGCCCCGAGTTCAGTGTTCGTTTAAAGAGGAAAAGCCTTTTCTTTGATAAATGGCTCAGCTCATTTGCGTCGCGCCCCGTTTGTACTGAGTGAGATAGAGCCACTAAAGAAAATTTTTTTTTTAATTAAAACCAAAATACTAGCTTATAAAGGGACGTCACGGGGGGTTTTGTTCTCAAAATTTTAAATGTTATTGGTTAAAATTTTTTAAAGGAAAATATTTTCATAAAAAAAAAATGAAAAAATCTTTCCCGCCCTTCCAGGATAACCTTTGCATCCCAAAAAAAAACGTTCACACAGTTCGTATTTAAACTAATCTTTTTCATTAAACAAAAGTTTATAGTTGTATATATTTATAGAATTTATAATCAAGGGAATTTATAATATTAAATTATTGGAGTGTAGGTCTTAAAATAAAAATCGAATATTTATCAAGTTCTTTGGACTGAGTATGATATGAGTATTTTCTTTTTATAAACAAACGAGAGCCTTGCAGAAATTTACTTTAAAAAGGGTTGATGACTAAATAGAGACAGAGAGAAAGGAAAGCGATAAAAAGGAGAGAGGGGGGCAGAAAAAGGAGCTGGAGAGGGAAGAAGACGGGGAGATGGGAGGGGGGGGAAGGGGTAGGTTTTGGAGAGAGAGGGGGGGGGGGAAAGAAAAAAGAGAGAGGGGAGGGAGGGAGAGGGAAAAGGGAGCAAGGGAAAAAGGGAAGAAACAAAAGACAACGGAAAAAGAGTAGCGCCCCCCCACAGCGTCGTGCGTGGGAAAAGGTGTAGCCTTTTCACCGTCCCTTTGCGCTGGCACGGTTTTCCCGCGGGCCAATCAGCAACTGTGACCCAAAGTCCTGAGCCCCGATTTTTGTAAAGGAGATGACGCTTTAGTTTCTCGACCCCCCCAACTTCGAACTCTCGAAGACTTTAAAAACTAAAAAATAGACCTAAAAAAAACTTTTACTCCCACCCTTTCCTGCAGTCTTGCCCCTTTCCCTCTCATCAAGAAACTAATGCATCCTCCTCCCCCTTTATGTTCCCTACCCCTTTCCTCCATTCCCCCCAAACATCACACTGCTCCCTTCCTTTCCCAAAACCCTCCCCCTGGATAACATGTGACTCTTTGCACAACCCCCTTCCCTGGTTCTCCCCTCCTACATTTCCCCGGAAACTGCGATCGAATCTCCCCAAAACTCCTTTCTCCCTTTGCTAAACCGGGAACCCTTTGCCCTTTCGATACCAGTTACCTGAACGCTTACGACCTTGACGTTTCACATTAAAATCATAACCCTACCCTTTTTCAAACACAGCTTTTTATGTGCTAACACATATTTTTGCTTTGTAAAACCCCCAAATTTAAACCCAAAAGTTGGATATATCTCTGTATCTACCCAGCAAATTTTCTTCTTTTTTTCTTTTTTTTTTTTTTTTTTTTGATGTTTGAAAAAATTTGCTTTACTGAAAAACCCCCCCTTTTATGGTTGCCCCTGAGAGTAACGGTTTGATATCCTTTTTATTTAGTAATGATAAAAAAAAATCAGTTGAATTCTGTTTTGTTTTTAGTAATTGCAGTTTTGACGATCGACTGCTGTTTAAGGGTCCTTTGGTCAAAATAATTTTTGGGCTATCTGTCTTGAGATGATTGCAATTTTAATAATGAAAAATCAGAATTTTCTAATATGCATTTTGTGTGATTTTTCTAGAATTAGGCTTCTATTATTATTACCCTATTGTTAACTCAGATTATGATTTGGGGCTCTACTTTTCACAGCAATAATTCTTTTTTAAAACAGTCACCATCAGTATCTGTAATTTTCTGCCATGATTTTACTTTACTAAAAACCAAAATATTTTATTATGACAACTTACATAATTCGAAGCAATTACTTAAACTTCACAAGATTATTTTTTTAGTAGTTCCTTTTAGGAAAAGAGAGTTGGGTTTTAAATCAATAAAAAAATACTGAATGATTCCAAAAAAGTCATTTACGGATTTACTTTTACCCAACATATTTTTTACGGATTTTTTGGCAAATTACTTTATGCAGTTCATTTTAAAAAAAGCATGAATACCCCTTTTCAGTTGATTATTTTTTCCTCCTGTTTTTTTTCGGTTTATACTTTCGTCAGTTTTTCCCCGACCATGCTTTACTCAATTTTTTTCTTTCCGTAGAGGGAACAAAAAAAGGGGGGTTCCTCTTTGGTTGGTAGTTGACCTGCGATTCATGAAAGTAATGTGTTCTGTGCATGTTGTTTTTTCTCTCTTTTTGTGCTGTATGTGTGGTGTGGGTGTGTGTGTAGTTATGTGTTGTGGGTGGTGTGTGTGGTGTGTGTGTGTGTGTGTGTGTGTGCGTGGTGGGTGTTTTCTTGGTTGTTGTGTGTGGTGAGTGTTTTGTGTGGTGGTGTGTGGTGTGTGGGTGGGTGTGTTTGTGGGGTGGGGGGTTTGTGTGGTAAGGTGGGGTTTGTGTGGTGTGTGTGGGGGTGTGGGGGTGTGTTTGTATGTGTGGTGTGGGGGTGGGGGTGCGTTTTATGGGGTTGTGGGGGGTTGTTTGTTTGTGTGTGTTGTGCTTTTTTGTTTGCTTGTTGTATGTATGGGTCTGTGTAGTCCCGTTGTTTTTGGTTCGGGATCCCATAATTTTTTCAAATAAAGGACAAAAAAAATTAAATAAATTTATGACATTTTGGGTCATAGATTGTTCGTATCTATTCTGTAGGGGTCTTTAAAAAACAGAAAAGGTTTTTGCGGGAGTGACTGCCGGGGGATTGGGCCCGAGTAAAAAGCCCGCCTGTCCCGGCGTGAGATAAAATTCGGAATTCAAGTTCTGTGCTGTAAAGCGAAAAAAATGCGAGGTAAGGGGCTCTCTGTGTCTTTAGTTAAGAAACGTTGGTTTTTGATAGATGTTAGAATATTTCATTTATATATATAATATTTTATAATATATATAATTATTATATTATATATATAATATATATATATTATAATTAACACAAAACACACACCAAAAACACACACACACACACACACAAACAAAACACACACACCAAACACACACACACACAAACACACACACATAATAAATTTTATTAAAATATTATATTATAATATATAATATATATATTATATATGTGTGTGTGGTGTGTGTGTGGTTTGTGTGGTGTGTGGTTGTGTGTTGGGTGTGTGTATTTCTAAAATATATCTACACACACGCACACACACGCAAAAACACCCACACCACAAAAACTTTCCACATACCACATATATTTAATAGATTTTGGGTGTGTGTGTTATTTATTGATTTGTTTTTGTTAAAGTAAAGATATAGCACTGACTAATTACTTGGAAGGGAGGAGCACCTTTTACCCCACGCTCATAAACATTACTCCCATCCACACACGCATTTTTTACATTCCCATCCAATATACACATGCACACAAAAGGGTAATTCAAAGCTTTTTCCCAAAAGGGAACATTGGCTTTAGTGGTTCCCCAAATTTAGATTTAATAATTGTTGCTTGAACAAATGCATTAACCCCCCCGAAGTACTGTTGAAAATATGTTGTAAAATTGTTTTGTACATTTGGGCTGAACTTCAATAGCCTTTCCCTTATAAAATGGTCGTGAAATTTCCTTTTTTGAAAATTTATATAATCTTATCCATTATTTCCATGAGAAAGTTTGAAAGTCTGGCCTCGATTACTCTCCTTCTGCAATATTTTTTGTGTTCATGAGTGAACAACCACACCACACACACACCAACACACACACACAACAAACAACCCCCAAAACACAACACACCACAACACACACACCACACACCCACACCAAAACAATATATATATATATTAAAATTATATTATTATATTATATATATATATAATAATAAATATAATAATACAATTTTTACATGGTGTGTTTTTTTATTATAAAATATATATATATATATATATATATATATTTAATATATATATTAAATTTTGTGTATATATATTTTGTAATATAATTATATATATAATAAAATTTTTAATATATATATATAATACTTTTAACATAAACAATGGGTGTGTGTTTTTATATATTTTATATATATATATAATATATATATAAATTAATAATTAATTAATATTATTACATATATTTTATACATACATACACACACCCCCACCACACAACACACACCAACACCACACACCACACAACACCACACACAACACATAAATTTTATTATATATAAATATATATAGATAATGAAGTAGGATAATAGATAGAAGAGATAGATAGATAGATATGTATATAAATATATGTATTAATATATATATATATAATATTATATATAATAATTTTATATAGATTAATATATAAAATTTTTATTAGATTAGGGCCACCAAAGACCTAGCTAAGCGTAAGAAAAACCCCCCCGAAAAACGGATGAAAAACAATCGGCCCTTAAAAATTTCGCGACACGTGGCGAGGGTTTTTTTCCATATCGCAGAGAATTTTCCCCGCGACAGAGACTGACAGGTCTGGGGTTTCGGGTTTGTTTGGTGCTGGAGTTACCTTTTTTTTATCTTTATCTATTATCTTGTATTTTTTATTTCTGCCTGTAAAATGAGGACATGTCAGTTTCCTTTCCCCGAGGAGATTTTTTGATGGTCTCTTTCGGGCGGGGGGTTTATCTTCTTCGGGGGGGGTTTTATCTTTTTTCGTGTGGGGTTCATCTTCTTTCGTGTGGGGGTTTATTTCTTTTGTGGTGGGGGTTTTCTCTTCTTTTGTGGGGGGTTCATTTTTTTCCTGGGGGGGGTTTCATCTTCTTCGTGGGGGGGGTTTACTTCTTTTGTGGGGGGTTTTTCTTCTTTTATGGGGGGTTTTACTTCTTTTGGGCGGGGGGTTTTTTCCCGCTACGTTTTGGGTTTTTTTTTTCCCGCCCCCCGTTGGGGGGAGGGGTTCCTGAGTTGGCGGGGGGGTTTGGCACCGTTGGGGGGGGGTTTCCTGACCGTTGGGGGGGTTTTGGAGTGTCCCCCCGGCGGCTGAAAGCATCAACGTTGATTCCATCCCCCCAACGGAAAAACCCCCTTTTAAAAACACTTATCGTTACCCGTTTTTTTTTGCAAAATTTTTCTCATCCAGAGAGTAAAATTTTGTGTGTGTTTTGTGTGTGTGTGTGTTTTTGGGTGGGTGTTGTGTGTGGTGTGTGTGGGTGGGTGGGTGGGTGTGTGTGTGTGTGTGTGTGTGTGTTTTGTGTGGTGTGGTGTGTGTTGGTGTGTGTTATATTAAAATAATATAATAGAGTGGTGTGTGTGGTGTGTTGGTGTGTGTGTGGTGTGTTGTGGGGTGTTGTGTGTGGCGTGGTGTGTGTTGTAGTATATATATATATAATTATAATATATAATATATAATATATATTATATTATATATATATATATATAATTTTAGTAAAGTATTGTAGATATATATGAACATATATGTTATCAATGAAAATTTTTTATAAGCCCACGGTGGCGGGAGTGGTGAGAATCGGAAATAAAGACTGTCCCACGGCAACCCGAGTTGAGGGGTTGGGCACCGCCCCGGCGCGTTGTTTTCCTTGGGCAAGAACTCACCCCCGATTGCCACTAGCCATGGGGGGCAAGACAGCCCAAGTCGGGCGGTCCAGGGCCCCGGGTGATGGAAAAAGGGGTTTGGGGTCGGGAAAGGGGATCCGGCCAAAAAAGATATCTGCCAGAACCAAAACAGGGGACCCCATAAAGGGATAAAACAAGAAAAAAAATATGAACAATATGTAATAGTATTGTATTTTTTTATTATATACATTATAATACAATTTTATGTATAAACACAAAAAATACACAATGTATGATGTGTGTAGAGCGTATGTGTTGGTGTATGTACACCAAATATTAATTATAATATAATATATATATATAATTTAAAATATATATATAAAATTATATATAATAATTAATCATATAAGATATATATAATTATAAAAAATAATTATAATATAATATATAAATTTGTATTGCATTTTTAAATATACACATATAAAAAATTTTTTGTTTTACAGACACCACACACACACATGTGTTGTCTAAAAATTTTAATATATATATAATATTTTATAATAAATATTTATAATTTTTATATATTTTATAATAAAAAATATAAATAAAATATTAAATTTAAAATATAATTATTTTTAATATTAATAATTTAATTATATTATATATAATTTTTAAATATATAAATATATTAAAAATTTTATTTTA
>NW_023646416.1:0-7667 GCF_015228065.2 Penaeus monodon
CTAATAATTGCCAGAATCATGAAATAAAAGGAAAAAACTCATTTTTGGGGTCTATTCAAAAAGGGTTTTTTTTCCTAGATTTTTTTCCGCTTTTTTTGACTTTTGGGATTTTTTTCTTTTCTTTTTTTAATTATATATGGACACGTTTGGTTATTTCATGATTTATCATTATTATCATCTTATTATCTTTTCATCCATTTCTCATTTCACATTATCACACATTATACATTATTGCAATTTCTCATCATTATTTCAATTATTATCATTATTTTTGCAAAAAGCAGTTATAATTATATTTTTTAAACTATCTAATAACAACTAAATAAAAATAGTTACAATAAAAAAACAATAATGTTTTTATAATCTTTTTTTATGTTATTTCAAATTTAAAATTTGTTTTACTGTAATTATTATGTTATAATAATTATTTTTACAATTATACTACCATAAAATATAATAATAACAATAATAAAATTAATAGCAATATTATAAAAAATTATTATTAGTTAAAATTTTTCTTATTATTATTATTATTTTTTTTTATTCAGTTATAATATATTTTTTTGGCAATAATACTAAAAATTAAGTAATAATAAAAATAAAAAATAATAATAAAATAATAAAAATAATAATAAAATAATAAAATAATGATAATGTTAATATTAAAATCCAAATGTTATCCAAATTTTCCTTTTTTCTCACTTTTACCTCATTTGGCATGATTAAAAGAATTCTTGTAATTATTATCATTATTACCCCATATTTCCCCAATCTTCAAATGAAAGGAAAAAACGTCATTTTTTGGGTTTTAAATCCCCAAAAGGATATATTTCGCTAGATTTTGCCGCTTTTTTTGACTTTTGGGATTTTTTTTTTCTTTTACCTTTTTTTATTAAAAGGCACAATTCCGTTATTATCATCATTATTATCATGATTTTCAATATTATTATGTTTTTTCATCATTTTCTCATTTCATCACATTATCATCATTTTGCAATTATTTTATTATTATTACAATTATTGGGTTATAAAAATAAATTTTTTTTTCATCTTAATAATAACAACTACAATAAAAATGTAAAATAATAAAAAAATAAAAACTTTTTTTAATCATTATTTATATCCTTATTTCAAAATTTAAAATCGTATTTTCTGTATTATTTCTGTTATAATAAAATTTTTAAAATTATACTACCTAAAAAAAATAATAATGATAATAAAAACAAAATAACATTAATAACAATATTATAAATTAGTAATTTAATATACATTATTATTATTATTATTATTATCACAGTTATAATACATTTTTTGGGAATAATACTAAAAATTAAATAAAAATAATAATAATAATAAAAAAAATGATATTAATTTTAATAATAAAAATAAAATTATAAAAATAAAAATGATAAAAAAATGAAATAATAATGATATAGTAAAAAATTTAAAAATCGTCAAATTTATCGAAATTCTTTTTTTCTCACTTTTATAATTATTGTCATGATTAAAAGAAATTTTGGGAATTTTTACATTATTTCCCCAATAAATTGCCAAATCTCAAATGAATGGAAAAAAGTCATTTTGGAGTTACTCTAAAAGGCTATTATTTTTTCAAGATTTTGCCACTTTTTCGACATTTCGATTTTTTTTTTCTTTTACTTTTTTTTTTATATAGGGCACAATTTCCCGCTATTATCGTCATTATTTCATGATTTCATCATTTTTATCGTTTTATCATCATTACCTCATCATTTCATATTATTTGCAAATTATTATCATCATTATTAATTATTATCATTATTATTGCAAATTTTTGCAGTTATAATATATTTTTTTACATCTAGCAATAAAAACTACAATAAATACAAAAAACCAAAAAATAAAAAAAAAACGTTTTTTTAATCATTATTTATATCATTATTTCAATTAATTCTTATTACTGTAAATTTTTACTGTTATAAAAAAATTATTTTTACAATTATACTACCCTAAAAATAATAATAATGATAATAATAAACAATAATATATGAATAACACTATATAACAATTACCTTATTATTAATTATAATCTATTATTATTATTATAGTTATTAGTACATGTTATTAATATATTTATGTGGACAAATAAATATAATTATTTAAAGTAAAAATAATAATAAGAATAATAATAATTATGAAATAATAATGATAATAATGCTAATATAATGATAATAGTAAGAATATTAATAATCATCAAAGTGTTATCAAATCTCTTTTTATCCACTTTTATCATCATTATGTCATCGATTAATAGAATTCTGGTAATTATTATTCATAATACCCTAATAATTGCCAGATCATCAAATGAATGAAAAAACGTTATTTTGGAGTATATCTCAAAAGGATATATTTCGCTAGATTTGCGCTTTTTCGACTTTTGGGATTTTTGTTTTTTTACCCCTTTTTTCATTAATATATGGACAACCAATTCTCTTATTATCATCATTATTATAAGATTATCACCATTATTATCGTATCATCATCATTATCATTCATATCAATCATCATATCATCATTATGCAAATATTATATCATTATTGCACTTAGAGCATTATTATTGCAATTATTATCATTATTATTGCAATATTTGCAGTTATAATATATATTTTTAAATCTATACTAATCACACCTACAAAATAATAGTAATAACATAATAATGACAATATAAAACGTTTTTATACTCATTATTCTATTATCATTAATTCAATTAATAGTATTATTATAATTATAGGTATTATTATTGTTATTGTTATGATTACAGTTATAAATATATTTGTTTGGCAATATTTACTAATAATTAAGTAATAATAAAAATAATAATCAATAATAATAATAATTAACAATAATATAATAATAATAATAAAAATAATAAGTAATAATAATAATAATGATAATAATGATAATAACATGATAATAGTAATAATATTAATAATCATCAAATGTTATCCAAAATTCTCGTTTATTCTCACTTTTATCTTCATTATTGTCATGGATTAATAGAATTCTGGTAAATATTATCAGTATTACCCTAATAAGTGCCAGAATCATCAATGAAATGGAAAAAAACGTCATTTTGGAGTGCTACTATCAAAATGCTATATTTCGCTAGATTTTGCCGCTTTTTATTTGGAATTTTTTACGTTGATCTTTGTTTTATTATTATGGACACATTCCTGTATCTATCATCATTATTATCATGAGTATCATAATTTATATCGTTATCATCATCAAGTACATCATCATTATCATCAGTTATTGCAATTATTATCATCATTATTGCAATTATGCATCATCATTATTGGCAATTATTATAATTATTATTGCAAGTATTGCAGTTTATGATATATATTTTTACATCTATACTAATAAAAAAAAAAATAACTACAATAATAATAGTAATAACAAGATAAAACAATAATAACGGTTGTATAATCATATTTATATCTTTATTTCAATTAATATCGTTATTAAGGATAATTATTACGTTTATGGATAATTATTTTTACAATTATACTACCAGTAAAAATAATAATAAGGAAGAATATCAATAATAAATATTAATAACAATATATAAAAGTCGTGTATTATTATAATTATAGTGATTATTATTATTGTATTATTACAGTTAGTAAATATATTTTTTGCAAATAATACTAATAATTAAATTTAATAATAAAATATAATAATAAATAATAATAATAAATAATAAGAATAATAAGAATGATAATTATACTACTACTACTGACTACTATCATATAAAACAAAAAATTTTTTAAAAAAAAAATTTTTTTTAAAATGTAATAACGGATAATAATAATGATAATAGTAATAATATTATATAATCATCAAGTTATCCAAATTCGCTTTATTCTCACTTTATCACTATTATTGCAGGAGTAATAGAATTTCTGGGAATTATTATCATGTATTACACAAATAATTGCCAGAATCATCAAATGGAAATGGAAAAACGTTATTTGGAAAGGTCTATCTCTCAAAAGGCGATATTTCGCTAGATTTTGCCGCTTTTTCGGACTTTTGAGATTTTTTTATTTTACATTTTTATTATATATGGACCACAAAATTCTGGTGATTATCATCATTATTTTCTGATATCAATCATTATATCGGTATCATCATCATTATCATCATTAGTCATCATCATATCTCAGTATTGAAAATATGATCATTATTATTGCAATTATTGCAGGTACAATAGACAGTAGTACATTAGACTAATAACAACGACAATAATAATAGTAATAACAATAATAATAACAATAATAACGTTTTATAATCATTATTATATACATTATTTCAATTAATATCGTTAGTACTTAATTATTACTGTTATAATAATTATTTTTACAATTATACTATCCCCATTGACACAAAAAATAATAACTGAATAATAATAAAAAAAATAATATATAAAAAAATATTATAACAATAGTATTATTATTATTGTTACTAATTATCATTAGGTTATTATTACAGTTAATTTAATATATTTTTTGGGAATTAATACTAATAAATACAGTAATATGATAGATATATAATGATAATAATAATAATAATGGAAATAATAATAATAAATAATGGATAATAATGATAATAATAATGATAATCATCATTTGCCGCTTTTTTCGACTGTTGAGTTTTTTCTTGTAACCCTTTTTATTATATATCGACCACAATTCCTGTTATTATAATAAATTATTATCATGATTATCCATCATTATTATCGTTATAATCATCATTATCATCATTAGCATTATTACAAAAAAAAACATCATCATTATCATCATTCGTGCAACTTATTTATAATCATTATTGCAATTATTATAATGATTATGGCAATTAGTGCAGTATAATATATAGTTTTGACATTCTTTACTATAACAACTACAATAATAATAGTTAAGCACCCAATAATAATACCAATAATAACGTTTGGTATCTTATTATCAGTATTTCAAGAATATCGGTATACTGTAATTATTACTGTAGAATAATTAGTGTTTGATACATCTACAGGAAAAATAAATAATAATGATAATAATAAAAATAAGTAATCATAATAACAATATTATAAGAAGTTAGATGATTATTATTATACTGATTATTATACGATTGTTATTAGTACAGGTATAATAGATTTGTTGGAATAAAATAATAATTAAAGTAATGAATAATAAGAATAATAATAATAATTAATAATAAGAAGTAATAAGAATAAATATATAAATAGAATGATATAAAATGATAATAGTATAATATTATAATCATGAAATGTAGACAAAGTCTTTTTATTCTCCCGGGGATCATAATTATGTCAGAATAATAGATGGTAATTATTATCATTGACTACCCTAATAATTGCCAGAATCATCAAAGGAATGGAAAAAAAACGTCGATTGAGTTACTCTCAAAACCTATGTATCGCTAGTTTGCCACTGTGACTTTGGGATTTTTTTTTTTACCTTTTTTTATATATATGGAAAACAATTCCTGTATAGCCATCATTATTACATGATGAAGAATCACTAGTATCGTAGCATCATCATTAGCATCATGTCTCAAGATAATCTCAATGTATCATAATATACAATTAGTATCACATTAGTGTAATTATGATAATTCTTATGATTATTGCATTATAATATAATTTTAATATATACTAATAAAACTTACAATAATAATAGTAATAAACAATAAGTATACAATAATAACGTTTAATCCTATTACTCATTATTCCAATTAATATCGTAGGACGGTAATCATACTTTTATAATAATTATTATTAAACTAGATACAGTAAAAATAATAATAATGAGAATAATTAACAAAAAATAATCTTATAACAAATATAACAATAGATTAGTATAATATACCATTTTATTATTATGTATTATTACAGTTATCTATATTTTTGGCAAAGAATAGTAAAATTAAAGTAATAATAAGATACAATACCATAATAGAAAATAATAATAATTAATAATAAAATAAAAATAATAATAAAAGATAATAATAGTAATAAAAGTAATAAAAAAGATAAAAAGTAATAATAGTAATATCATAAATATTATCCAAATTCTTATTCCATTTTTTTATTATTGGGCGTTAAAAGAATTGGTAATTATTTTTATTTCCCAATAATTTCCAGGAATCACAAAGAATGGAAAAAAAGTCATTTTTAGTCTCTCCAAAAAGGAATTTTTGCGATTTTTCCCCTTTTTTGACTTTGGGTTTCTTTTTTTTCCTTTTTTATAAATTTTGGACCAAAATTTCCCGATATCTTTATTTTAGTATCATCCTTTTATCTTTTTCATATATTACATATTTTTCATTTCTCTCTTTTCATCATATTGCAAAATTTTCTCATTATTCAATTTTTATCATAATTTCAAAAATTTCAGTTATAAATAATTTTAAAACTTAAAATAAAAACTACAATAAAATATAATAAAAATAATAAAACAAAAAAAAGTTTTTAAAAAAATATTATATAATTTTTTTAATTCTTTTCGTAATTTTTAATTTTAAAAAAATTTTTTTAAAATTTTATACAGTAAAATTTAAAGATAATGATAAAAATAACAAAAAATCCCAAAAAAAAATTTATAACAATTGATATTATAATTTTAATTTTATTTTATTATGTTTTTATTCAGTTAAATATTTTTTTCAATAAATATGTAAAAATTAAAAAATAATATAAAATAAAAAATAATAATAATAATGTAATAATGAAATAATGTAAAAAAGAAAAGTAAAAAATTTTAAAAACATAAAATTTTTCCAAAACTCTTTATTCTCACTTTTATCATCTTATTGACAGATTAAAAGAATCTGGGAATTTTTATCAATTACCAATAATTTCCAGAAAACAAAGAAGGAAAAAAACGTATTTTTAGTTTACTCTCAAAGGGTATATTTTGCTAGATTTGCCGCTTTTTGACTTTTTTGGGTTTTTTTTTTTTACCTTTTTTTTTTTTTTATGGACACAATTTCCGTTTTTAAACACATTATTATATGATATATCATTTTTTTCGTTTTCCTATTATATATTATATCACAACTCTTATGCAATTTTTATATATTTGCAATTTTTATCATTTTATTGCAATTTTGCGTAAATTAATTTATAGCATATAATAAAAATACAAAATAATAGTAAAAAATAATAATAAAATAAAACGTTTTTTAAACAATTTTTATCATTTTTCAATTAAAATTGTTTTTCGTAATTTTTACTGTTAAAGAAATTTTACAATATCTCCAATAAAAAAATAATAATGATAAAAAAACAATAAAAATTAATAACAAATTTTAAAAATTTTGTATTTCATAATTTTAAATTTTTTTTTATTTTTGTTTTTATTACAGTATAATATTTTTGGAAAAAAAAATTAAAGTAATAATAATAATAAAATAATAAAATTAAAAATAAAATAAAATAATGATAATAAGTAAAAAAATGATAATAGTATAAAATAAAAATCACAAATGTATCCAATTTTCTTAATTCAATTTATCACATTATGTCATGATTAAAAAATTTTGGAATATTTATTTACCCAAAAATTGCCGAAAATCAAAACAATGGAAAAAAAAACCAATCA
>NW_023646417.1:0-7666 GCF_015228065.2 Penaeus monodon
ATTTTTTTTTTTTAAATAAAAAAAAAGGGGGAAAGATAAGGTAGAAACAACCCCCCCAAAAGGAATCCCCCCAAGGTTTACTTGAACCAAATGCGCAAAAGGGAAGAAATAAATGTATTTGTACATCATGTGAGCACTCGTCATGACTGAAAAATTGGGGGCAAAAGAGATGCCACCTTTACGCTGGCATACACACAACCCCCCCTATTAATAAAGGGTTTCAGTGTTTTTTGTTCTCGTGGATAGTGATGGTATATGTGTAAAATTCTGTGTTGTAGAATGACAGTGGTGTAAATGAAAAGAAAGCGAGAGTGACCTCACCAGAGAATGAATCATAAACATATTTCCCTTCCTTTAAAAAATTTTGAAAAAAATTACATGCTAGCTAAAATTTTTTCAACTACCACATTGAATTAATATTTAATGTTTTTCGCAGAATAGGAATGGTAACATTAAAAAAATATTCCCAATTTTTTTAGCAAGCAAATTTTCTCGGGTCAAAAAATCAAAAATGCTGAGGGATTCTTTTGCCCGCAATTTGTCGTCATGAAAAGTGACTCTTCTGATTAAAATTACTTTTTTATTTCTTTCGGTGACAAAATTGGTTCAGAAAATCCTTGCGGATTGCCTTTGTTTTTTTTTCCTTATCTCTTCATATCTATCAGAGACGGTTGGAGTTCCAGTCTAGCTTACATATTAAATTCTCAAGGGGGGGATCCTAGTCCAAATCCGACACGAATGAAAGACCCGGGAATTATAAAAAACCGCTTTTTTCTGCATACTGTGATGGGGGGCTTGTGAAAACCCCTAGGGTTATCCACAAATCCATTCGCCGGAATCACCCAAACCTGAAAGTGATTAAAGGGGTGAGAAGGGGGTTTATTAATAAGCGAAAATTATTCTAGCTTAAACCCCGTCTTACATTAAAAAAGGACATAACCCTGGTCACACCGACTCAAAATTTCCGATCGAACAATCTTCGTTTTCCCCAGTAAAAATTTTGGGGGAATCCTGTGCACTATATATGGGGGAGATCCTTCTATATTCAAAAAATAAATTTGAATAAATCGCGTTACAAACTCCGTCTAACGCCCAAGAAATGTCACCAATAAACAATTAACCGTGCTACAGCTAACCCCCAGGTTTGAAGAAAAAAGAAAGGTGAGGCAGGTCAAGCCAAAACCGACCGCCCAAACGAAAGAAAAATGCGTCGGTCTGGGCAAGGGGGGGAATGAGATAAAATGAAATGATTTCGTGATAGATAAAGACAAAGGTCAAAACGTTGCAGTTGAAACACTACATCTCTAAAACGAAGAAATTAATTAATTCTTAACTAATGAAAATATTCATTTTTTGACCACATACAGTGACCTGGGTTAAAGCATCTGAGTCAAAAATGGGAAAATGCCTTTGCTGTCATTTTGCACTTTAAACAACGGTTTTTCTCTTTATGGAGAAAAGGGAAAGAATAAAAAATGGGAAGGGGGGCCCAAAAATGTCTTACGTGATTTTTTTTTGACATTTCTTGGGGCGGGTCGAGCGTTTTTTTTTTCGAAAGGGGCTGGTTCATGTTGTGAGCCAAAAGGACGCAACACCACCCTATGCCAGCTGGAATAGACTATGAGTACTAAGTAAGTATTTTTAGGGTATGAACTTGCCCTGATGGCTTCACTGTTTTTTGCTAAGAGTTAAACCCCACATAGGGGAACACCAAGATGTCGGGGGGTAACGGGGGTCACGGTCGGTCAACCTGCCCGGGGGGGGAGGGAAAGCCGCCCTTTCCACGCTGGAGCGGGCGACGAACTGGGGGGTCAGCGGGTCAATAATCGTCATCTAGGCCCTCGCTGACTCTTGGGGCTTATTTGGGGTTTGGGGCCCCGTGGTAAAAATCTGTGGTCTATTGGTACTTTGTAACTATATCGTTGTGTGTGTGGGGTGTGCGTGTGTGCGTGTGTGTGTGTGGTACGTGTGTGTGTGGGTGTGTTGTGTTGTGGTTTTTGTTGTTGGTGTTTGTGTGGTTTATAATAATAATTATATTATTTATTATTATGTATATTTATATTTTTTATATTATTATATATTAAAATAAATATATATATTATATATAATTTTATATATTTGTATATTGTATATATATATATTTAAAATTATATATATATATTATATATATATATTATATATATATATTGCATTCACACCCACACACACACACAACACACACACACACACACCACACACACACACACCCCACACAACCACCACACACACACCCACACACCCCCCACACGCCGCACGCCGCACACACACGCCACACACACACACACACCCCCACAACACCCCCACAAAACACACACCAACACAAAACATAATATATTTTATATATATATATATATATATATATATGTGTGGTTGGGTGTGTTTTTGTGTGTTTTTGTGTGGGGTGGTGGTGTGTGTGTGTGTTTTGTTTGTTGTTCGCTAAAAAAGATAAATATATATAATATATATTTTATATAATATATATATTTTAAAAATATATTTTTTAATTGGGTGTTGTGTGTGTGGCGTGTGCGTTTTGTGTGTGTGTGTGTGTGTGTGTTTGGGGTGTTGTTGTTGATATATACGCATAATATATTATATATTATATTTTATTATATATATTATATATATATATATTTTTTAAATATATATGTTGTTGTGTTGTGTTGTGGTGTTGTGTTGTTGTGTGTGTGGTTGTGTTACGCATAAATAATATATATATATTATTTTTATATATATATTAATATATTATTATTATTTTATATAAAATTATAAAATCTATAATATTTTATTTTTAATATTTTGTGTGTGGTGTGTGGTGTGTGTTGTGTGTGTGTGGTGTATTTTTGTGTGTGTGTGTGTGTGTGTGTGTGTGTGTGTGGTGTGTGGTGTGTGTTTGTGTGTGTGTGGGTGTGTGTGGTGTGTGGTGTGTGTGTGTTGTGGTGTGTGTTGTTGGGGTGTGTGTGTTGGTGGTTGTATGTTATTATATTTTTATATATATATTTGTTAATAATTTTATTTTTTGTGTGGTGTGGTGTGTGTTTTGTGTGTGTGGTGTGTGTGTGTGTGTGTGTGTGTGTGTGTGTTATGCATATTTTATATAATATATAATTTTAAAATAAATTTTAATATTATATGAAATTATATTATATGTATATTTATATTATACATATATATATTCTCATATTTTTAAATTTATATTTATTTTATATAAAATTTTTTAAATATATATATATAATTATATTTTGGTGTGTGTGTGTGTGTGGTGTGGTGTGTGTGTGTGTGTGTGTTGTGTGGTGTGTGTGTGTGTGTTATTAAATATATTATAAATATATAACAATTTGTGTGGGGGTGTAGGGGGTCTTAACAACGAAAACCGGTGCCTCACCTCCCCCCCCTACTTTTCCTGCAGCTCCCCCCATCTTCCCACATTTTACAGCTGGCGGGCCGGACGCGCCCCCTGTGCTCACGCTTTTAACCAGCGTAGTGTGGTCCTCTTTCTGTTTTTGTGAGTCAAAATACATTATCCCATTACGTTCACCAATCTCTCACAATCTAGCTCGAAACAAAACCACCTTAGAAGCTTCCAAAATCGCCCCTGTCTTAAAAACCATGTGAGTGCGCATTTTGGCCTTTTTTCCTTTCCTTTTTTCTCCCTAAATCTGTAAAGGGCCTTTTTCATTTTTCTCCGTTGGTTTTGTTGGCTAAAAATGCTATAACACAAAAGGCACTCTCACACTATTCTTCGAGCTTAATCGCATTACTGTGTGATCACAGTATGTGGTCAACAAAAATGAATATCGTTCATTAATCAGTAGTTAATCAATATCTCTTGTTATTAAAGATTTATATTGTTTGAACTATAATGAATTTTAATGCATTTGTGATTATAGTTATTATGGACATCATATAATTTTATCTTTTTTCCTCCCCTCACTCCGACCTGACCTGACTTTCTCTTTCCCTTCCAGCCAGTTGGACGTGGAAAGGGCTAAGAGATGATTGCTCGTTTTTCCTAATTTGGTTGTTGTTGTTGATACAATGGAGATAACTGTAGCATTGTTATATTGCTCATTGGTCACACGTTCTATTGGCGCTAGAGCGGAGCTTGTAACACGATTTTATATCATTTTGAGTATAGTGTTAGGATCTTCCTCATATCATAGTGCACAGGGACTGATATAACCCAGGGTTGCGGAAATTATATATATATAGATCTAAACTCCGACATTAAGACAGTAGGTACAGGTAATACCGAAGTTATTCCTACGATCGGTAACTTTCGAGTCAGTGTGACCCGCAGTTACGCCTGTTAATTAATGTAGGACTAGGTTTAAGCTAGAATCATTATTTATTATTAATCACACCTTTCTCACCCTCTAGAAGTCGCTTGCATGTTTTGGGATAAATCCCAAGCGATCGTGTGATTCGTGATAGTTAGATACCATGGGCAGATACGCAGAAAAAGCAGGTTATTTATAGATTTTCCTGGCTTAGTTCGCTTTGGGTATAGGATCCCTCCGTAAATGAGTCTGATATGCATAGCTAGATATGGTTACCTCGGCAGTTCAGAATTTCTGACCCCAAGAAGATTCGCTTGCTAGAAAAGCTTGGGAATATTTTTTCACGTCATCATTCATTAATGCGTACATTCTGTTGCATATTCACTAAATGTTGAATTCAGTGTGGTAGATGAAATAATTTTGTGTTAATAGCACTGTTAATTCATCTCAGTTTTGTTATAATAAATGTTAATCTTCGTGTTTGTGATACATTCTCTGTGTGAGTTCACTCTCACTTACATTCTAATTCACGCTCATTGTCGTTTCCCTTATCTAGTCTCATATCTATCAGAGACTTTTGGTATTTCAAGCCAGGTCCTGAGGATCGCTATTGACGTCTCCCTCTCCTATTTTCTTCTTTATCTTGGGAAAGGATAAGGATAAGTCAGATATGTAAAGCTTAGCCTCCCCCGGGGCTATCCCCATGAGGGAGCCCGGGCCTGTGTCACTAATGCCGACCGCTCACGTGTGTCAGCTGGTGCTGACTCGGCTGAACCGATCCTTACTCGCCGTGGTGCACAGCAGTAACCTCCAGGCGATATTTTGAAATTTCTCGCGCTTGGCGGGCGGCGAACCGCCGACCCTCAGTTGAGAGCCCACACGTTACCACTGTACTAGCCTGGAGGCTATTTTGGGGAAAGTAAAACACACACACACACATACAAAAAAAATTAAAAAAAGTAAAAACTAACTTTAAAAACTGCAATTTAAATATAAATAACCTGCTAGTGGCACTTAACATTCCCTCTTCTCTGTTGCCTTTCTTTTTCTCTTACAATCTTGGCCCTTACATGTATGATCTGGTTCCCGACTATATATAGCAGCCGGACCGACGATATCCGACACGGCACCGAATTCATGTGGTAGTTAATATTTTGTATAAATAGCAATCACAAATTCATCGCAGTTTTGTTTATTTGAACTTAATCTTCATGTTTGTGATACATTCTCTGTATGAGCTAACTCTCACTTTCATTCTTATTCGCGCTCACACACACACACACACACTTACTCATTCACTCACTCATCCGCACAGAACAAAAGATGCTAAAACCCTTTTTATTAATAGTTTTTGTTGCTGTCATAGTTGCAGGTGTAAAAACCTATGATGTACTTTTTTTTGCCCCCGATTTTGCTCGTACATGATGTCAATTTTTTATTTTACATATATTTTTTTTTTGTGTGACGACAACTGGTTCAAATAAATACTTGCAGATTGCTGTTGTCGTTTCCCTTATCTATTGTTTATAATCTATCAGAGACGGTTGGTATTCAAACCAGATCCATGCTGATCGCTACTGACGTCTCCCTCTCCCGTTTTCTTCTTTATTTTTTGGGGAAAATAAAAAAGAAAAACAAGGCAAAAATAAAGTAAAAACGAACATAAAACTACAAATTTTTATAATAAACCCGCTAGTGGCACTGAAAAACCTTTTGTTGCATTTCTTTTTCTCTTATCTTGGCCCTTATGTTATAATCTGGTTTACCAACGATAACCGCCACAGTACCGAAGGAGGACCCTACTGCAGAAGCGGTCACATTAAGATGCTGTAGAAGGACATTACCAGAAGATCACCAGAAGCCTGCAGACCAGGGTGTTCATCAGAGCAGGTATTAAGCCGCCCCATAATTTAATGGGAGGACGCCGCCTGTCGGGACACCTGTAGATCCAGCGAAGGACCAGGAACTCGCCAGCGCTGTGGAAGGGCGCCGCCTGCCTGGACGCCCCAGATCCAGACGAATATTACGAGGACGTGAGGACGAGCATGCAGCCGAGAAGATACACCAAGGACTACATACGCGAGACCGAGATGACCAGCAAATCAGGGCCAAACCAACTTGGATCACCCTTGAGGCCCAAATCTAAGGGGGCCTCGAGAGCGGGGCGTTCGTAGTGGCCGAGTAATATGGGGGGTAAATAACAGACGGAATTGGTGACCTCACTTCGCTCCCCCTACATATCCTGCGCTGCCCCACTTCCCGCAGCTGACCCCCATGCCACGTGTCTGGTGGACGCTTCACAGCCCACCTTCGTTCGCCCTGAGGCTGGCTGGCCAGAAAACGCGTACTCCGCGCCCAAAACTAGCCCCAAGACATCGTCTCGTGTCAACCGTTATAACTACTATCACTGCCAACCATCACAACCATTGTCAGAGATACTCACAGCCTCTTATAGTGTGTGTGTATTTTATATATAAAAATATATATATTTTATTATATATATATATAAAATATATATAAAGTTGTGAGTCTGTGTGTGTGTGTATGTGTGTGTGTGTGTGTGTGTGTGTGTTTTGTGTGTGTGTGTGTGTGTGTGTGTGTGTGTTGTGTACATATATATATGAAAATTTATATTTATATATATTACTATATATATATTTGTATATATATTAATTTATATATACATAATACATCTATATATACATATACATATATATAATATATATATATAAAATATATATATATATATATATATATATATCTGATGTCGTGTATGTTGTGTTTTGTGTTTGTGTTTGTGTGTGCGTGTGTGTGTGTATGTGTGTGTTGTGTGTCCTATATGTATTATGTGTGTGTATATACAAAATATAGAAATATAATTTATATTATTATATTATATATATATATAAAATATATATATTATATATATATATATATACACACACATACACAAAAACAAACAAACCCACACACACACACAACACACACACCCCACACACACACACACCACACCACACACACACACCCCGCACACCTATATATATATAAAAATATAATATATATATATATTATATATATATATATATATATTATATTTTTTTTTTTTTTTTTTTTTTTTTTTTTTTTTTTTTTTCAACACTACGTAGCAAGACCGATGTACACTACACACCTCCGTCCCAACAGCTGCCCTTCTCCTTGGGCATACACAGATGCCGCCCGGCTTTCTCTTTTCGCACAGGGATAAAAATCCCCCTCGAAGGGGGCTCATATCTGCTTTAGAAAAAACCGCAAGCAACCCCTTTTTACTGACCCACCCAGTCCATCTCTCACCGCTCCATCTGGCGAAG
>NW_023646418.1:0-17500 GCF_015228065.2 Penaeus monodon
CACCACCCCTATACCATCCTCTTCATTATTCTGATATCCTTTTATCCCTCAAAAAGGAAAGGAAGGAGCAACGAAGCAAAAATAAAAAAAACAGTTGCCGATCAGCAATGCCTTAAGCCAATCGGCACGGATAACAGAATACATTCTATGGCAACTGTAATACAAGTTTATTTATGCATTTCCACATAGCTCACTCCACAAGGGCTTAATCACCAAGGACTCAGTTTATTAGCCCTACGTATCTCATCTGTTTACCCTTTTCTTGACTTTTGGAAAGGGTCTACTGTATTATTTCACTGTCTTAAATGTTACCAGATTTAAATAGCAATTTGATAATCATAACACATTAATGACAATAAAACAGTATCTCTTCTTTCTTTCTTTGTTGGATTTCTTGGCTATCAACCAGCGGCATGTGGCCAAGGTTATTAAGCCAATGGATCCTATTCATTCTATCAATCTATATAAGGTCATAAAGTTTGTCTCCCTTAGAAAAGCGATTACTTTACTTATTGTTTTTTTTATCGTCTGATAAAAGATTTGATGTGAAATCTTATTTCTTAGTCTGAAATAATTTATCATGCTTTGTCTTTGGTTATCATAAATCTGACATGCTGTTAATAAGTGATCTATTGTCAGGTTGGAGTTGCATGTCTGGCATTCTTTTCTATGTAGGAAGTGAGATGTGTCATCTTGTAGCGTTGACCCTAAGGCTGGCCAACACCACCTCTTCCCTTCTTTCCTTCCTGTGGGATGTGTCCCACGGTTCTATGTTTAGTCTGACTTTGTTTGTCAGTTGGAGGTTGGTCCACTCACTTTGCCACAGAGATGGATTTTGCTTTTAAAAATAGACACAAAACACCCGAGATTTGTACGAACTATGTTAGTGTCCAGATCGCTAGTTGACCCGGCTAATTTGTCAGCCTGCTCATTGCCATGGATACCAGAGTGGTCTGGTACTCATATTTTGCTTGATTGATTTGTTGGCACCATGTAACTTACGAATGATATTACCCAGTAATTCATTTTTGGTGGTTTCTAATGATTTAATCACTTTAAGTGAACTTAATGAATTAGAAAAAATGACTACTCTATCGTGGGCCGTCGATAGTGCAAAATCTAGAGCTTTATCAATGGCAAATAGTTCAGCAAGAAAGATCGATGTATGATTCCGCAGTCTGAACTTTAATTCACATTCAGTCGACCATACACCGCATCCACACACTTATCTGTCTTGGTGCCATCGGTAATATACATGAAAAAAGGGAGATGTTTGACAAGGATCTCTCTGAACCTCTGGCGTACCTCTACCTCCGGCGGCATGGCCTTAGCTGATGGAAGCCACGCTTCCATGATAGAAAAGTTGGGGGTTTTCCCTTGGCGCTATATTTGACTGAACCAGGATGTCGATGATGGAGAAATCTATACCAACTTTCTCGACGAGCTCGTGGAGTCGCGTGGCAAAGGGCCTAACGCCTTTATTGCCATTAGGATGGCTCGGTCACGAGCCACCTTTGCGGCATAGGTCAGGGATAATTGGCCGCGTCTGAGTACTCCTGACTCCCCCTCAAGACGCTCGATCCGAGTGCACTTCAGGGCTCCAACACACACACGCAAACAAACATTCTGCACAGCATCCAAACCTTTCAGACTTGTTTTCGATGCCGAGCCATACACGATTGACCCATAATCTACTTTAGACCAAATAAGGCTTTATATATCATTAGCAAAGATATTCTATCAGCTCCCCATTAATTACCAGAATGCACTTTAATAAATTTTATGCTCTTTGACATTTATTCTTGAACTGACCAGTGTGGTCTTTCCAACTGAGTCTACCATCAAAGAGTAGACAAGAAATCTAGCAGAATTTTGAATAGGTATTGGGTGGTTGTCTAGAGTTAGCCTGATGTTCGGCCTCCTCCTATGTGAAAAAATAACCCCAATACTCTTTCTTGTGGAAAACTTAAAACCCCACTGGAGGCCCCAGTTATGAATCATATCCAGTGCCAGTTGGATGCGATTTGCCGAGAATTCTGCATTATTGCTGGAATGCCATAATGCACAATCATCAGCGTACAGTGAGTATTTAAGATTCCGAGGAGGAGCTGGTAAGATGCCATTTATCGCATGCAAAATAAATGTTGGTGTCAAGACACTTTCTTATGGGACCCCGTTTGCCTGGACAAAATGTCCGAAAAAGTGACATTATCAGAAAACAATTTGACAGCAAAAGTTCTGTCAGAAATGAAATTTTGAATAAAACAAGGCAAGTTTCCACATATCCAAAAGCATAAAAATTTTCTGAGTAGGCCATATCGCCATGTCATGTCATAGGCTTTTTCTATATCTAAAAATACTGAAATCAAATAATTTTTCTTGGCAATTGCCCAATTGAATATGACCAACTTTACTTGTTGATAGAGTTTGGCTTCCCTTTCGGAAGCCGCACTGCTCGTCAACTAACAAATTACTGGAATTTAAAAAATGCAATAGCCTACTGTTAACAATTCGTTCCATGACCTTGCATAAGCAACTTGTCAATGCAATTGGGCGGTAGGAGATGGCAGATCTGGGGATTACCTCCTTTCAATATGGGAATGATATGGGCGAAGTGCCATGATTTGGAAAAGTGTGTTTTTTCCTAATTAAATTTCATTGTACACTTCTAGCAACTTAATCATGGCATCATGATTAAGATGCTTTATCATCTCATATCGAATCTCATCGGAGCCTTGGGATGTTCCTCTACAGGCTTCTAGGTTCGGACAAGCTCATCCATTGTTAGATCTTATTGTAATCAAAGACATCTCCTGTGGCAAAGTGAATAGGTTGCATCTCAGCCGCTTCCTTGATGGAAGTTGTCTGAGCTGCTTGTATGAGAACTGCCTGGCGAGTGCATTAGCAATGCCTCTAGGTGAATCGAAATTAGTACCCTCGTGGATGTTATTAATTTTGAAAGATGTTTTTTTTCTATTGACAGTGGACCAAACCTCTGATATTTTGGTATTGCGCCGCCAGGAGTCTTTTTTTGCTTGTCTCATTACTCTACGAGCCCTAGCTCTTGCTTGTTTGTAGTTGCAAAAGTTCTCATTAGTGATGTTATTTTTGAAAAGCCTGTAGGCCTTATTGCGTCGGCACAGCGCCCTACGGCAATCTGGTGTCCCACCATGTACTCTATGCTTAACGCTATCTGTTGAAGTTTTAGGAATGGATAGCAATGCTGCTTTCTAAATCGAATTCTGAATATTTACTTTATCATCAATGGTTTCTCAACATGTTCGAGCTTGACGCTCCTTGTGAAGGCGACCCAGTCGCTCTTTTACGTTAAATTTGGGTGCTGGAGGCGTTCTCATTGTGTCGCAGAATATTCAATACAAATAGGAAGATGATCGCTTCCCATCAAGTCGTCAATGGTGTGCACAGGCACTTGGCTGCTATTGATGAAGAGACAAGTAATAAGTTCAATAAAGCTCAAATTACCGGTATTATCGTCGACCCGCGTCGTTCAGAAGGACCCAGATCGGCATCATTAATCATTTTAACTACTTGCTCACCTCTACCATCCGCCCGCAGGGAACCCCATAACGTATGATGATCATTGAAATCTCCTAAAATTACTTTATTTAGTGGCAGACTATCCTGTAGAACAAAAAGCTCATCATAAATTACCTCATTATCAGGTGGACAGTAAACTGAACATGTAGTCAGATACGTGTTATTGATTTTTACTTTGCATGCGAAAAATTCCAAAGTAGAATCAATTGTTACTTCAGTGAAAGGGAGGCTTTGGTGGATGTACATGGCGACTCCTCCTCCACCCCTACCCTCTCGATCCTTCCGACATAGATAGTAGTTCCTCAGCGAAACGACCTCGTCTGAAACACGAGGTTGGTTGAATGCGTTTCTTGGAGAACTATAATATCGGGAGCATAAGAGGAGGCTAATAATCTGAGGTCATTTACTTTAGTTCTAAGACTTCGACAGTTCCATTGTATCATGTTTAACGCGAAGATTACGTTTTATGCCTTGTCCACCAGTTTTAATTTCTTTTTCTGGGAGGGAGGTTCGTCCACCTCTCCCTCGCTACCCAGGGGCCTCCCATGGGTATGTTTGGAGACAGTAGTTTCCATGTCCTGCATCTCGCTGCTAGGGAGACGCCCAGCCGAAAATGATCTGTTCCGAGAAACAGACCAAAGCTAGGCGAAGTCCTAGCAGGAGCCGCCTGGAAGAGAAGGTGTGATCTAGATTGTTATTTGGTATCATCCTCCGTATGATGCTGATGCTGCTTTTGCTGGGTTGATTCAGCAATTTGTTGAATTGTATAATTAAATTCTTTAATTTGATTCATTAATTCCTTAACCGTTTCCTTTAATTCTGCAATTTCTTTGTCTTGAGCTGTAAGCTCTAGACTGATGCCGTTTGCACTGGAAGTGTTTTAGTTGCGCTGAAGCGTAGGAAGTATTGGGTTTGCTGGTCATAACATTCAACTTTCCTCTTGGCTTCACGGTAACTAACATCATGCCCTCTCATGTATGCTAAAATTTCAGTCTCCTTCTTACAAGCTGCTGCACTCGGCAGAGCAAGATTGATGGGGACCTCCACAGTTAACACACTTGAGAGTGTTCTTAGTGCACTCAGCAGTGTCATGATAACCAGCAACATTTACCGCAAGCAAATTTACCAGTATCTCTATCATTGCATCGTAATGAGGTGTGTCAAAATTTTTGGCATCTATTACAGCGCATTGGCTTCTGAATATAAGGTAGCACTTGGACACGTTCATATCCAACTGTGAATACTCAGGAATTTTACTTGAAGCAAAAGTCAAGAAACACAAAATGGTTTTTGTTCGCACATTCCCGTCTTTTTTGTCTTGCAGTTCACGTTACACTTCGCTTTGGTCCTTCATATTTTCAAGAATTTCGCTCTCCTCCATTGTCCTAAATCCCTGTTAAAGATCACTCCTCTACAGGTATTGGGGCCAATATGGATATTTACTTACTTTCAAATTATGAATCTGCGTCAGTTTAATCAAGTCATTAACCTGGGATTTGAATTGCACTTTTACAAGGAGGCTACCGTCTAGCAATTTACGGACAAAATCAAAAGAACCTTCCTGATGATGAAGGGGTTAACGTTCAAAAGCGACTGATTTTCATTTACGCATTTGACATTCAAATACCTTGCATTCTCTGGAGCGATTGTAAAATCTCGTCGCTCTCGTTTGTCCTTGTTCAAAGTCGCATTAGTCTTAGGAGTGTCATGGGTCGCCCCCCTCCTTGAGAAGGAGAAGGCGTAGCCGGGGATCGATCATACTGGGTTTCGGACCAAGCCCGACCCCTGGGCCCGTGTCCGTTGTCCTGAAGGGACCAGATAGCCTTAAATATCGATAATCAACCTAACAGCAATAGCTAAGAGTTTTCTTCATTTTCTTATATTTATAATTGTTAGAATTACATGAATATTGTAATATGCCGCCCATTTATTTCTTATATGATAATAGAATACAAAAATGCAGCACTCAACTAATCGTTAATTAAAGCCCCTAGTTTCCTTCAAACCCAAAACACAATTATTATAGAACAAATCTTATTCAAACCTCTAGATCGTGTCGAGGGACAACAAAAATTGAAAGAATAATATATATATATTTTTTCCCTAAAATTTTGACAGCAACGACGAAGGATAGAATAGATACTATTATTGTTTTATATTATATATATGCACACACACACACACACACACACACACACACACACACACACACACACACACACACACACACACACACACACACAACATATATATAGATATATATATATATATATATATATATATATATATATATATATATATATATATATATATATATATATATGTATGTGTGTGTGTGTGTGTGTGTGTGTGTGTTTGTACATATATAAAATATATATATATATATAAAATATATATATATATATATATATATATATATATATAATATATTATATAATGGATATATATATAATAATGTAATATATATATATATATATATATATATATGTATGTAGTATGTATGTATGTATGTATGTATGTATGTATGTATGTATGTATGGAAGTATGAATTTGTGCGTGTAATTATTGTTAATAATAGAAAGGTTTTTAAAAGAGAAAGTTGTTGTTAATAATTCAACTTTCTCTTTTAAAAAACCTGTCTTTCTGCTGTCTTCCATTACAGTTATAGATATTCTTACATGTAAAAACCAGTCCTCTTTCTGTCTTTCTTTAGTCAGCTGTTTTTACCGAAGAACTATTTCATTACTTAACAAAAGCATATACGTATTTTCCAGCTTGTGTTATCATCCTTCTATGATCTCTTCTTAGCCTTAATGTTTACTGCATCTCTTGGTATCCGTTCCCGACGTGCCTGCGTTGTCTGATTGAAAATTGAATTAAGTAAGATTTTGTAGTTTTTATCTATTTCTTATTTATTAGTGTATTAATTCATTTATCTCTTTATATAATCATATATCTGTTTATTCATCTTATGACACAACCGACTTCCTTCAGCATCTGGGACTCACTTAAAGTCCCTCTAGTTTTCTAAATGGTTTATTTTGTCTTATTATTCACGCATCTGGGAACTAGCAATGCTCCTCCCTCGAAAAGTTAAGAGAATTTCACCCTTTTCAATACTTACTCCTCTGTCCTGTGGATACAACTCCTCCAGCAAGCAGCTTATACATATCTTTCTGAGTTTTTATTTATTCATTTCTTCGTGCATTTTTCTAGGGGATAGTACATAATGCAGGAAATTCTTTGGGTGTTGCAGTGCTTCATTTCTGAACCTCCATCTTGCCACTTTATTATTTATGCTTACGATACAAATTCAGTTTATATTCGAGTTTTACTTTTTGAATTTTCAGTGAAGAAATTTTCATTTTACGTTCCATCCTCCGCCCCGGCTCTCAGTGCAGCTCGAATATTATATTTATAAAAGCTACTACAGAGAGCAAGCACACATCCCCACGAAGAAATATAAATACATAGAATGAAAATATGCAGTACAAGTATACGCACACACCTTTCTCTCATTTTTTAAACATAAAAATGTATATAATATATACTACTACTGTGTGTGTATGTGTGTGTGTGATGTGTGTGTGTGGTGTGTGTGTGTGTGTGTGTGTGTGTGTGTGTGTGTGTGTGTGTGTGTTGTGTGTGTGTGTGTGTGTGTGTGTGTGTGTGAGTATGTGTGTGGTGTGTGTATGTGCGTGTGTGTGTGTGTAATTATTTGAGTGTGAGTTCATTTTAAGATATAGCCTGTTTAATTACACACAATCGTTGGCTAGTTTAAACGGGAGCAGTTTGCTTTTCCTAACATACTGCTGTGAGTTGCAATAAGTCTGGTTTCGCAAAATATTATGCAGTACTATAACCATTTTACACTCGTATATAACATTTCCAGAATCGTTACCGAATCCTTCATTTTTAAGCTATGTTCGTTAAAAGACATAACGAACCTCGCCAACACAGCCGACATTTCTTCTCTACCGCTCTGTAGTTAACGATGGAGAAATGTAGAAATTCATGGCTTCACTCCCCACCCCCACAACTGTCCAATGATCTAACCCATGGTATCCCTGGATGCACAGTTACATAAGTATGCATGGCTTGGCAGCACGATCAGAGTGAAAATTGTTATTGACGTAAAATAATGAATAAGTGATTTAAGAAAGCAAAAAAGTTGTAATTAAGGAAAGTATATAAATAACAGCAAAAGATTAATAGTGGACCTCCGTTTTAATGTTTGTGTTACTGCTATGAATAACAATCATTCTACAATTCTATAGTCTGCAATTATTTCTCATTTCTCATTTAGGGCATTATCAGCTTTATATAACCCTATACAGTAGTCCTACTCGAGTCACCATTCTTCTTCACATGCACTCTTCATAGGAAGACATCTACTGAATGACCGCAACGCTTCCTCCAGCTGCTTCGTGAACTGAAACTCAGGCTCCAACACGCACGCTGGGGCTTGGTAGCGAGGTCTGAGGAAACCGAATCTGTTCACAAATAGTAGGCTGTGTGTGTGTGTGTGTGTGTGGTGTGTGTGTGTTGTGTGTGTGCGTGTGTGTGGTGTGTTTGTTTGTTTGTTTGTTTGTTTGTGTGTGTGTGTGTGTGTGTGGTGTGTGTGTGTGTGTGTGTGTGTGTGTGTTGTGGTGTGTTGTGTGTGAGTATGCGTGCGTGCGTGCGTGTGTTTGTGTATGTGTGCATTTTATTCGTGTCTGTTTTTGCTTGTGTGTATTCACATTTAGAAGTACACAACCAGCCATATATCATATATCACATGCATAGAAAATAAGCATCGTTAATTTGCACCCAGATACCCCTGCATATAATATTCAAGAATGTGGTTCAGAGTAACAGAATACTAAAAAGTGAAATTCGAAGAAGTCACTGGAAATGCCCTTGGTTTAAATCCTGAAACCCGATATGAGGATGGATTAGATCGAGAGAGATTTAGTGTAATGAGTGTAATTATCCTAAACGATGCAAGGGCCCACTTGGGAGGAAGAAGGCTGAGGAGGAATCGAAAATGGTTCAACCACATTTGCACCATCCAAAGGGACTTGGCTTACTGATAGCATAATGAACTCGCCATATGAAAATAAAAATATTAATATTAGTTGTAATACTAGTAGAAGTGGCAGTGATAGTGATAATTGTAATAGATAACGGAATAAATAACTATTATATTTTGACTTTACTAGATAGATACAAAATGACGAGAGATACTACAGTCAACGATAATCACACACACACACACACACATACATACATACATACATACATACATACATACACACACACACACACACACACACACACACACACACACACACACACACACACACACACACACACACATACATACAAAATATATATATTATATATATATATATATATATATGTATATATATATATATATATATATATATATAAAATATATATATATATATATATTAACAAGAACATACGTTTTGAATACACAGAAAACACACTACCCAAACAAATGGTCAGATGGTTTCCCAAAATCAACAAACAAAAACAAAAAAAGGTGAAGGGTTTTGGGATTGGAAGCAAAAGGAGAGCACGACACGAGGGGAGATAACACCGATAACATTTGTTTGCTTAAAACTTGTTATTGTCATCGTTCCGTCGGTTCTTCTACAGAGTTCGTGTTGCTGTACATTTATTCAAAATTATATGTGCCCACAGTGTATAATCTAAACCTGTTCTTCGGTATAATTACGTTTACAATTGGGATCATAAAAATGAATGATTTTAAGGCGCTGGGACCATAAAAGATGGTACAAATGTTAAACATGGAAGTTATTATATACAACAGAATTCATGGAAACCTTTTCCTTTCTTTTCAAGAAATATGAAATTAACAGATATAAATGCCGACAGCAGTATACAACAGGTAGTCAACTATAGCTCGTTTAGGTTCGACATACCTTGACATTTTTATGTAGCTGAAGAATTTCTATATACAGACAATATGTACAGATAAGGTGAAATTCTCTACTGAACTTCCGTTCTGGCAAAGTTCATATGGCCTACAATAGTTATTAAAACAGACGATTTTATGCTTATAAACACCAGATGATTTATAATAGACAGTAGAAAAATATGTAAATGGCAGCGGTGTCCCGCCAAATTGCTGTTTGTGTACTATTATTATCAGTCGATTGATTCCTCAGTGCACCTGAACAGTTTACCTTCTATTTGTGTACGATCGCTAGACACTGATTACATAATGATATTGGCTGCAAACAGTAGATTATTGCCTTTAGTGTTCTCAGTTTTATTTTTTAAAGAATATAATAATAATAATAATGATAATAATGATAATAATAATAATGATAATAATAATAATAATAATAATAATAATATAATAATAATGATAATGATAATGATAATGATAATGATAATGATAATGATAATGATAATGATAATGATAATGATAATGATAATAATAATAATAATAAAAATAAATAATTTGAAATCGAGCACGACACTGCCCTAGGCTCCCATCGACTGGGGTAGATGTTTTACACATTACCATCCCCAGTAATGTGCAAATGCTTCTAATGAATCAGTTATTTGTGTTCCCATCTTTAATGTTTTATTAGGATGTGAGGGTTGGGTATGATCTGTGAACACACTTCTCGATCGAATAAATTCACAGCAACACAAACATTGAACACGCAAATGTAAACTTCCCAGCTGTTTTGCGGGAGGGTGTGACTTTTCTGTTTGTTTATTTAATTATCTATTGTTTTGTTGTTATTATTTACTTTTCATGAGCGTTTCCTTTGTTTCGTTCTTCCATATACTTTGCTCCCTAAGCGTATCGCGCTCAGAAACACCTCTTGTATAATTGGGATTATAGAACATCTATGGTTACATGCTGGCCCTTACAATACAAACACGTACACACACGGCCAGCCATGGACATACTAAAATGCATGAGAAAGTACTCACACTTCACTTAAAACTGCTTCGAAGGTTAGAGCTAAAATGACGCAACTAAAAAGGCAAGACTGCAGCAAGTCTCCATCTATCTTGGAACCGAACTGGAGGGGTTTAATGCCATTACCAAGCGGATAGGTAAGAGTGGAGATGAAAGAGAATGCAGAAAGGACTCTGGCTTTTTGGAATTTTAAATGATTCCTTCGTTCGGTAAAATATTTTGCTTTCTTTTTTGGGGGGAAGGGAATTTGTAATTTATTATCGTGTATTATTGTTATAATTTTAGTTTCATTTCTTTACCAGTGTCATAATTATGACACTGGTATTAAATGATGTTATTATATTTCGTTCCTTTTTTACCTTTTTTCTATTCTTTATTTAGACTGCATTCTTCTTAATTGGACTGATACTACAAACAGCCATTTTATACACACCGTTTTCTTGTATATGAAGTTTGACTGCCATACAGCAGAACCGGCAATATAGGAGTCTCGAAGACTGATACATTGCTTCTTCTCCTGCAGTTAGCGACAAATATCCAAATGATCTTGTCAACTGAGTTCATGGCCAGTCTGTCTAATAATGAAATGGCTTGACAGCCTAGAGTCATAATTTGCACAATCAAAATAAATAAACCTGTGTGGTTTTGACTGCAAACTTGAAACTCCGCGCAGACTCCTAAGCCCTGGGACTGGTATTAGTTTAAGGTACCTTTGGAAACAAGGGCTTCACATCATTGCTAAATGCCCTATGCGCTACCATTGGTCTCCAGGAATCCAGAGAAGAGGAGAACGGCAAAGTTTATGTCAGCAAGAGTGAAATGTCGGTGCAAGAACACAGCTCTACCTTTATCAAAAATTTCCGAGACATGCACCACCACACTTCATGGTAATTTACAATGCAATGAGTCAAATGCCATTTTTGGCTGTTCTAGGCTACAAACATCCCATGACCAAACTCCACAATGCCTTGAATTGCAAGAATATTTTGATTTTGCCATGAGTGAATCCAGATTGCTCTGTTCTTAGTGCATCTAGGTGGTCTCTGATATGTGAGAAGGATGGGAGCAACGAAAACCAGACAGGATGAATGGTATTTACTAAGCATGTACTGTAATTTTTCTCTCCCTCTAGGAATCAGTACAACTCCCAGTGTACCATGTATCCATGGCCTATAGCATCTCCAGTAAGATGAAGTTCTACAATATATCCATGCAGTCAGCAGTTCTACTCTAGAACAACAGTTCTACTCTAGAAGGTATGCCATGGTGCTTCAAAGTCTACCAAGATAACTTAGTTCTGATAGATCTTTGAGCTGACTATTCCTCCATCTGGACAGATAGTGAGTCTACAATGGACCTTGCGTGTAGCCACAACTATACCATAATAGGCAGCACAAAACTCTCTACTCTGAGAAGAGAAGGCAGTTTTCTTATCGGCATCAATCCTAGGGGTCTACAGACATTTTGTCAGTTTTATCACGGCTAGATATCACACTGAAGACATCCAAAACAAGCGAAGATCATCTCTTTGTACATGAGTTACATATACATTTTCAGGAGCATCTGTAGCAATACAAGATAAGCTAAATTAATACTGCGGCATTTATACCAATGGATGTTGGCTGAATAGTGTGATTACTCCCTGAATAATGATAACCGTTGCAGCCTGACTAGTATTAGAAAGAAAAAATCATCCTCACCAATTGTTTTGTTGCCAGGTCTCCATATTCACTCCCTTCATTTGCCGCAAAATGTGGCTATATATTGCCCAGATACATTCAGTAAGTATTTCATGTCCTACTCGTGAGACTAGATCTGCTAGCTTCACTAACATTTCCTCAAATAAGGATTCCTGGAAGTTTTGCCTAATGCGCATCACGCTTATTTGGCATTAACTAGTTCAATCGGATTGGGTTTCTCCTGCCCCACTGTCATAATCATAAGCCATGGCCTGGTCCCCCTCCCCCCCGTATCCTCTGCATCACCGGGACTACACACCTGTCCAAGATCCTTTACAGTTTACCGTAAGGCCGGAAGGTAACCAATTTATATAGGTAGCCGCGAGTAGGCCCAGCAAAGTCTTAATTGAGAGGCTGGTGTTGACAGAGGAGGCTTACACGGAAACACAAATCCACCGACAGAAATGTAGGCAAAAGTTTTTAAAATATATCTTATTCATTATTCACAATTATTTTGAATAATTATGGCTTAATCTTAATGAGTAAAGGAAGTAGCGGAAAAATAGGAGACTGCAACATCAAATTTGCTCATCCAATCCAAAATCATTTGTAAAGGTCCCAAAACATTAACAGTGTTAAGCTGACTACACAATAATAGGTATTTTGTTGCTGGTCTGTAAAAAATTTTCGCTCTTGTTGTTGTTCTTATTGTTATCATTATTATTATTATTATTATTATATTATATTTTATTATCATTATTATTATTATTATCATTATTATTATTATTATTATTGTTATTATTATTATTATTACTGTTATTACTTTCGTTATTATTGCTGTTGTTATTATTATTATCACTGTTATTACTGCTGTCATTGTTATTGTTACTACCATTACCAGTACCGTTTTCCATTTCATCATCATTATCATCATCATCATCATCATCATCATCATTACTTTCCCTTTTGCATTAGTATTTTTAAATTTTTAAAATTACTTATTGATATTATTTTATTATTATTATTATTATTGATGTTATTACAGTATCATTATTATTTTTATTATTATTATTATTATAGGTTTTATTATTATTATTATTATTATTATCATTATTTTATTAATTAATAATTATTGTTTGTTGTTGTTGTTGTTGTTTGTTATTATTATCATTATTATTATCATTATTATTATTATTATTATTATTATTATTATTATATTATCATTATCATTTATCATTATCATTATCATTATCATTATTATTATTATTTATTTATTATTATTATTATTATTATTATCATTATTATTATTAAATTTTATTATTATTATTATTATTATTATTATTTTATATTTTATCTTTATTATTATTATCATTTTATATTACATCATTATTACTTTATTATTATTATCATTATTATATTATTATTATTATTATTATTATTATTTTTATTATTAGCAGCAGCAGCAGCATTAATAGTAGTAGTTTTTTAGTAAAATTTAATACAATTATTGTTATTGCTGCTATTGTTATCATTTTTATATTATTATTATTGTTACTATCATAGATATTACTATTAATAATTTTTATTATTATCATCATTATTATTATTATTATTATCATTATTATTAATTATTGTTATTATTATTATTGTTGTTGTTACTTTTCATAGATATTAATAGATTATTGATTTATTATTATTATCTTTATCATTTTTATTGTTACTTTTAAATATTAATATTAGTAATATGATCATTATTATTATTATTATTATTTATTATTATTATTATCTTTATTATTATTGATTTTAAAGAGTAGTGATGATATTAATAATAATAATATCATTATTGTTATTATCATCATCGTTATTTATTTTTATTATTATTATTATTATTTTATTATTATTATTATCATTATCATTATTATTTAAACCATGTCATTATCATTATAATTATCATGATCATTTTTTATTATAATTATCGTTATCATTTTTTTTCATGATCGCATCGATTATGATTGTTGTTGTTATTATTATTATTATTATTATTATTATTATTATTATTATTATTATTATTATTATTATTATTCATTGTCATAATCATCATCATCGTTATCATCATCAACATCATCAGCATCATTAATATTATCGTTATGGTCACCACCATAGTTATTATCATCGTAGCCATAGCCCACTTTATCACAATCGTAATTCATGATTATCATAATCATAACCAGGGTTTATCACGTCCTATCAACTCATTATCATCTTTATTCGTTGGATAAAATCTTTCGAAAGAATGAACGAGACTTGGTTACACAGTAAAATAACATTTATCTTCGACATTTAATAAGGGATGGTGTCATTGTAGAAGAAGCGGATAAAGAAAACACAGAGAGTGAGGCTAATGTTATTTTCTTTTTCTTTCTTTGTTCTTTTTTGAGAACTCGAGAGGATTATAAAACAGACTAAATTTTCTAAATGAATTATAACATAAAAAGAGACGAGAAAAATACCTTAATTCATATTCAGTGTTCCTTTGAAGAGAATATGACTTTTCTGCAGTTACTAGTTTTAAAAATGTTACGAATGGGAAAATTGAGATCTGATATTTATGTTCTTGGTGCACCAGATTTGAGAAAAAAATTTTTTTACAAAGAGGTTATTGAACTGGATAATTCGTTCCGTTGCAGACAGGAACAATATACAGATAGATATATATTGTTTTATTTCTAAATACGTACAAATAAAGGTTGCCTGTATGCAATACATATATATTTACGAATGTGTGGTGATATACTTTCTATCTCTTTACTTCCTGTAGTCTATTTGTCTATCTGCCTGTCTATTTATCTATTTACCTTCTATCCATCTATGCATCCTATTTTATCCTTTTATACTGCATATCCAGTTTTTGAAAAGAAATAATTTTGCCGAGTTACTTCCAGCTTCACTTACAAATGCTATTCGTTTAGCAAACCAGCATAAAAAATAGTTTACTCCGTGAAAAAATTGGGCTGATGACGCATTTTACGTTAAACAGACAACTACAGGTTTTCCACTTGACTGGAAAATGACATAGGGAAGAGGTAAATAAAACGATAAACTGAAATATTTTCTCGAATGGGTGTCGAAGTGCCTGTGAGTGTGTGTGCTTAAGCATTCTGTCCTTCTCTGCTTCCCCTGCTGCACTGAAAACAGTTCAGCATATCAACATAGGTTACCATGCTGCTCTGTTTTTTTGATGATATAATTTTCATTTTAAAGCCAGTGAATAAGCCACATTTAACTCTTTATTACTGAATGTTAATTTGGTTTCTGAGGAGGTGACTTACCTCTTTTGATTAAAAAGAAAGGAATATATATAATAATCGTTACCATTACCTTACATTCGCTTTTAAATCTAACAGGGGCAATCAATCACTAGAAAATACATGAAAAAGGGAAAAAACCATTGGAATCTGATCGTTAACATCTGTGAAAGACAAACGAAGACAAAAGGGCCCAGAATTTGCTCATACAATGAAAAAAAAATCTATATAATTAAAGCAAAAGAATTCAATAAAGCAGTTAATCGCGAACAATGAAAACGTTCAAAGTTTAAAGACCACAGCATGTACCCGGTTTACGCAGGACGAAAGCTAAACTTCTCTTGTTGAACGGGGAATGCAGAATCGTAGGTATATAAAGGTTAAGATTGGAAATAAAATGGATCATGAGAGTATATTTTTATAACATTATACATTATAGGCTGTGAAAAAACTAGAGAGAGTTATCAAAATGGTCTTGCGAAGGAAACAGCAGCTTATTCCGCAAATATGTTCTACACTACTGAATATTCCTTAACTTTGTGTTACGAACAAGGTTACAGTAAAAAGTCGGGTATGTTTCGAAACGGTATCTGATGAACATTTACGGAATTCTGTAAGAAACTACAACTCGGTTTTTGCGATGACTACTAACATTTGCCATAAAGTGGCTAAGCCTTTTACAGTGGGCTTTATTTATTACTTAAATTCTAATAACAAAGGTTTGCTGGCAACGTGCAATATTATCCCCTTTTTATGAATTAGCTTTCTAATACGCTTTTCACCTTTTTAAAAGTTCCATAATTTTCATTCTACCCGATTGATTTCACTATATTTTTTTACATTTATTTACCCTTTATATTTTTCAACATATTCTGGACAACCTAAAACATTCTGACCAACATCCCTTGCTGTGTCGACATATTCACGTAACAAATTTTTGTCCCTCACAAAACTGTACACCTTTATATACCCTCCTCTCGGCAGACCTGCTGATGGAATCCAGGAGGATTTTGATACTATTGTCTCATCTTTCACGAAACTTATTTTTGTATTTTGATTTTCTTCTTACTCTCTTTCTTTCGTTTCTAGCCGATTGAGACTTTGCTGGTTCCATTTTATTTTTGGGTTCCACAACAACATAGTCATGTTATTGTTACGTGCGTCACCTAAACTGTATGCTGACAGAAATGAGAAGTGTCTTTAAAATAGATACTTTCCGTACATACATGACAATTGTAAACAAACATTACAATTCAGACCAAGTCCAATGGTTTTCAAAAACCAGTTTAACCAGAAATTACCTACAAGACTGACAACACCCCTTTGATGGATCCCAAAGCACATTTGGGTAATTTCTAGAAGTGGCGGGCTTGTGGATTAAATTCTTTTACGTGCATGGGTTTGAGCATCATCATTTCTGCTGTTATCATTTCTATGTATGTATCATCTTTTTGCTGTTATTCTTATTTCTGTCTCGTTATTATTATTATTATCATTATTTTATTATTATTATTATTATTATTATTATTATTATTGTTGTTGTTGTTGTTGTTGGTTGTTGTTGTTGTTTGCTGTTGTTGTTGTTGTTGTTGTTATTGTTGTTATCATTATCATTTTATTATTATCATCATTGTCATCATTATTATCATTAATATTATTGATATCAAACATAATCATTTTAATTATGGATAATAATAATGATGATAGTAATAAAATAGTAATGACAAAAACAACAGCAACAACAACAACAACAACAACAACAACAAAAACAAAAAAATGATAATAATAATAATAATAATAATAATAATAATAAAAATTATTATTATTATTATTATTATTATTTTATTATTATGAGTATTATTATTATCAGTATTATTATTATTATCATTTTTATTATCAATATCATTATTGTTATTAGCATTATCATTTTTTTTTTTCAATTATATTCTTGTTTTTAATTATTATCATTACTATTATTCTATAATAAT
>NW_023646418.1:20000-32500 GCF_015228065.2 Penaeus monodon
TTTTCTCCCCCGTTCCCCATCTTCGTCCTCCTCTTCGTTCCACATTTGGCCTTTAGGACCGTTCTTCCCAAAGTCATCCTCGACGCCACTCTCGTCCTCAGGGGAAATTACATGCCGTCCGAGAAAGGCTTTATCTCTTCACTGGTGTATTGAGGGGGAAGAAGAGAATCTCGAGGGGCTTGTCTTGGAGTCGGAGTTGGCCTGAGTGACATGCGGGCACGCACACCCAAACAACATGCATATGTATAACATAACATACATTTTTAATAAAATTTCTACATTTGTATGTATATAGTATGTATGTATTGTTATAATTTTTATGTCTATACTATGCATGTTTTTGTGTGTGTGCGGCCCGCAGTGCACCTCAGGCCAACTCCGACCCCAGACAAACCTCGGATTCCTTCTCTCCTAAATCCCCCAGATGAAGAGATGAAGCCTCTTCTCGAACGGCATGAAATCTTCCCTAGGACGAGAGTGGCGTCGAGGATGACTTTGGGGAAAGAACTGCGTCCTCAAGGCCAAATGTGAAGCGAAAGATGAGGACGAAGTGCGAACGAGGGGGAAAAAGTGGGGGAAAAGGGAAATGCAGAGAAGAGTAAGGTTTGGGAGGAAAAGAGGAAAAAGAAAAAAAAAGGGGGAAAGGGAAGAAAAGAGAAAGGGACTGGTGGGGAAAAAGAATGAGAGTAAAAAAAAGATGGAAAAGAGAAAAAAAAATGTCAAAGGGAAAAATGTAAAAGGGGCGCAGAGGGAAAAGAAAAGGAAAAATTTAGAGAGACGGCAAAAGGGAAAAGTAAAAAAAGCAGAGACCGGGTGGAAATAAAGGAACAGCACGAAAAAAAATGTATGAAAAAGAAAGAAAAAAAAAAAAACAAAACAAAAAAAGAAAAAAGGAAGGAAACAAAAAAAACTGCCAAAAACGGGGAGAAAAAAGGGGGAAAAGAAAAAAATATAATGAAATATTTTTTAGGAGACAGAACGATTAAACAGACAGACAGAAAATGAAAAAGCAACAAGTAAAATACAGGAGGAAAAGAACGGGAAAAAAGAAGGGAAGGAAGCCCCCGGGTAAGGGAAGGAAGAAGGTGAAAGGGAAAAAAAATAAATGAGGGTGGGGAAGGGGGAAGAGAGGAAAAAACGGGGGTAAAAAGGGCAAAAAAAAGGGGAAAAGGGGGAGGAACAATACAAAATAAAAAAACAGAGAAAAAAAGGGCAAGTAACATTTTTAAGACGGAGAAGGGTGGTAGGATAAAAAAGGAGAGAAAAGTAGAAAGGGGGAAAAGAAAAACGGTTTACTTATAAATAAGGTGTTTGGAAGGAAGAAAAAGGGGGAGAGAAAAAAAATTCAAGAAAGAGAGAAAGAGAGGGAGAGAGTGAGGAGAGAGGAAGAGAAGAGGGAGAGAGAGAAGGGAAGAGGAGAGAGAGAGAGAAGAGAAGGAGAGAGAGAAAATCGAGAGAAAAAAAGTAATAGAAAAAAAGGAAGAACGAGGTAAAAAAAAAATTGACAACTACCGGAAATCTAATTTTATTAAAGATACTGAAATTACAAAAGACATAAAAAAATTTGCAACAATACTTTTGGGCTTATTTGCCTCAGGAAACGGAGGCCAAGTAAATAAATTACAGCCCTTTTACATTATCGCAAAGCCCCCATAAATTTCAACGCGCGGCCCCAATGGGAAGATGACTAGGATATTTCAAGATCCATTGCAACCCCAGAAAAAGGGAATGCATTAAGATAGAAACAATGAAAAAATTTTTTTTTTATTGTCCTCTAATCATCATAATTATCGTCGTCACCCCCATCATCATCATCATCTCATCATCATCATACATCATCAAACATCATCTCAGCAGTACCCCCACAAACCACCACCATCATCACCCCCAACCCCCCTCCCCTCATCATCACCCTCCTCATCCCCCCCCCATCATCATCCCCTCCTCACCCATCCTCATCATCTCCCATTCTCAACATAATTAAAAACCCTTTCTTTACGCCAAATTTAAAGATCTTTTGGTAATATACACAAAACAAATGCAATAAACAGAACCCCAAAAAAGGAAAAAAAAAATAAATCAGTGTTTCCGGCCAGAAATTCTTTACGAAAAACCGTTCATTGCTTTCTTCTTGCAAATCCGAAGCTCGCTCGAATTCCCGGCGGGAGGTTCAATCGGCACGTCCCGTTTAAACTAGATTGGAATGATTTTATTACAGTTCCTAGTTTTTTTAAAAATTCTTTTACGAAGGGGAAAAAAAAAAAAAAAAGAAAAAATGAAAAAAAAATTTTCAAAAAGGAAAAGGAAGAAAGAGAAAATAATAAAAGGAAGCATAGAATAGGAAGAAAAAGATAGAGAAAAAGAACTATTTAATACATATGAAAATACACAAATATATAATTTAAATTAACACCGCTCGCGCGCGCGCGCATCCCCCCCCACACACCGCACACAGGCCACCCCAGGCACACACACACACACACACACACACCACCACACATACACCACACACAACAAAACACACACACACCAAAACACACAACCACACACCACACACCACACACACCACATACATACATATACACATCATATATATATATTTCAAAAAGATCGTAAATGCCCAAGTAATCATTAAATGAGGAAATCTGGATAATGATAATGGGAATAAAATGATTATTTTTCTTACTGTTATCATTTAAAATTGTCTTTCGTTATTTTTGTTATTATTATTTTATTATTACTATTATTTTATTATTATTATATTAATTACTTTTTTTATTGTTGTTTGTTATTATCATTTATATTCTTCTTATTATTTTTATTGTTTTATTTTTATTTTTATTATTATTTTTATTCTTCTTCTTCTTCTTCTTCTTCTTATTTTTATTATTTTATTATTATTATTTTATTATTAAATTATTATTATTATTTTTATTTTTATAGAAAAATAAAAATGATAATAATTACAACAAAAAATAATTTCAAAAATGATAATGCTAATAACAATAAAATTGATAATAATAATATAATAATAATAAATGAAAAATAATAAAAATAATAAATAATAATAAAATATAAAAAATTTTATTATTATTATTTTTTATTTTTATCATTATTATATTGTTGTTTTTGTTGTTGTTGTTTTGTTGTTGTTGTTTGCTGTTTTGTTTCATTACTATTTTTTATTACTATCATCATTTATTATCAAAATTAAAATGTTAGATGATATCAATATATTAATGAAAAAATAATGATGCAATGATGATAAAAATAATGAAAATGTAACAAAAATAAAAACAACAAAACAACAACACAAAAACAACAACAAAAACAACAAAAACAACAATAATAATAATAATAATAATATAATAATAATAAAAAAATGAAAATAAAAATAAGAGACGAAAAAGAAAAACCCGAAAAAAGATGATACATACAAATAAAAAATGAAACACAAAATGATGTGCTCAACCCATGCACGTAATATTTAGACCCAAAACCAGCCACTTCTAGAAATTACCCAAAATGTGTTTTGGGGATCCATCAAGGAGTGTTGCATCTTGTGGGATATTTCGGTAGCTGGTTTGTGAAAACCATTGGATTTGGTCTGAATTGTTTTTGTTAAAATTTGGGCTTGTATGTACAAAGTACTATTTAAAGCACTTCTCTTTCTGTCAGCTACAGTTTAGGTGACGCACGTCAATAAAATGACTATGTTGTTGTGGAAACCCAAAAAAAATGGAACCGCAAAGTCCAATGGCTAAAACGAAAGAAAAAAGAGTAAGAAAAAATCAAATACAAAAAAAGTTTCTGAAAGATGAACATATATCGAAATCCTCCTGGATTCCATCCCGGGGCGCCGAGGGGATGGTATTAAAAAGGTTACATTTTTTTTGGGGAAAAAATTGTTACAGTGAATTGTCGCCACAGCGGGGGTGTTGGTCAAAATGTGTTGGTTGTCCAAATATTTTTTAAAAAATTTAAAGGGGTAAATAAATGAAAATAAAATATTAAAAAATCTTTTAGATAAAAATTAGGGAAATTTTTAAAAAGGTGAAAGCGTATTAAAAGCAATTTTCAAAAAAAGGGATAATATTGCCTTGCCGCTACCTTTGTTTTTAAATTTAAGTAAAATAAAGACCCTGAAAAAGGCTTACCCATTTTTATGGAAATGTTAGTATCATCGAAAAACCGAGTTGTTTTTTTCTTACAGAATTCCGAAAATTTCATCTCCGTTTCGAAACATATCCGACTTTTACTGTAACCTTTTTCCGTAACACAAATTTTAAGGAATATTCAGAGTGTAACATATTTGCGGAATAAGCTGCTTTTTTCCTTCGCAAGACCATTTTGTAACTCTCTCTAGTATTTAAAGCCTATAATTTTAAAAATGTTTAAAATACTCTCATGATCCAATATTTTCCAATCTTACCTTTCTATCCCCTCGATTTCTGCATTCCCCGTTAACAAGAGAAAATTTTTGCTTTCGTCCTCGTAAACCGTGGGGACATTCTGTGGTCCCTTTAAAATTTTTTAACGTTTTCATTGTTCGCGATTTAAATGCTTTTTGAATTCTTTTGCTTTAATTATATAGATTTTTTTTTTAAAATTTTATGACAAATTTTTGCCGTTTTGTCTTTGTTTTTCTTTTTTCAGATGTTAAAGATAGATCCCCTGGTTTCCATTTTTTCATGTTTTTTTTAGTGTTTTATGCCTCCTGTTAATTTAAAACGAAAGTAAGGGAATTTACGATTTTTATAATTCCTTTCTTTTTAAACAAAGGTTAAGTCACCCCCCTCAAAACCAAAATTTAAAAATAAAAAAAGAGTTAAATGTGGCTTATTCACTGGCTTCTAAAAAGAAAAAATTATATCATCAATAAACAGAGCGCATGGTAACCTATTTGATATCTGAAATGTTTTCAGGCCAGGGAAGCAGAGAAGGACAGAATGCTTAAGCCCACACTCACAGGGACTTCGACACCCATTCGAGAAAATATTTGTTTTTTTCGTTTTATTACCTCTTCCCTATGTCTTTTCCCGTCAAATGGAAAACCTGTAGTTGTCTGTTAACGTGAAATGCGTCACAGACAATTTTCTTCACGGAGTAAACTTTTTTTTATGCTGGTTTTTCTAAACTAATAGCTTTTGTAAGTGAAGCGGAAGTAACTCGGCAAAATTTTTTCTTTTCGAAACATGGATAGCGTAAAAAAGGAAAATAGAATGCATAAGGGTAAAGGTAAATAATAAATAACGGGGCAGATAAAAATAGACATACGGGGAAGAAAAAGAGATAAAATATATCACACACACATTCGAAAATAATATGTATGCATACGGGCAACCGTATTTGTACGTTTTTAGAAATAAAACATATATATCTATCTTAATTGTTTCCTGTCTGCAGGGAACGAATTATCCAGTTCAAAAACCCTTTTTGTAAAAAAATTTTTTCTAAAATCTGGTGCACCAAAAAACAAATATATCAGATCTAAATTTTCCCATTTCGAAAACATTTTAAAACTGTAACTGCAGAAAAATCATTTCTCTCTCAAAAGGGAAAACTGTAATATGAATTAAGGGATTTTTTTTCGTCTCTTTTGATGTTTTTTAATTCATTTAAAAATTTTGTCTGTTTTAAATCCCCTCGAGTTCTCAAAAAAAACAAAAAAAGAAAAAAAAAATAAAAATTAGCCTCACTCCTGTTTTTCTTTTTCCGCTTTTTTCTAAATGACACCATCCTTATTAAATTTCGAAAATAAATGTTTTTTTACGTGTAAACCCAAATCTCGTTTTTTCTTTCGAAAAATTTTACCAACGAATAAAAATATAATGATGTAGTGACAGTGTTTTAAAACCCCGGTTATGATTATATAATCATGATTACGTTGTGATAATGAGTGACTATGGCTACGATGATAAAAACTAGGTGGTGACCCTAACGATATATTAAAAGATGCTGAGATGTTGTATGATAACGATGATGATGATTATGACAATGAAATAAAAAAAATAAAATAATAATAATAATAAATAATAAAAATTTAAAAATAAAAAAAAATAACAAAAACACATAATGATGCGATCATGATAAAAATGAAACAAATTTTAAAAAAAATATCATTAATTTTTAAAGATAAAGACGATGGTTAAAAAATGTAATGATTTAAAAATTAAATAATAATAAAAAAGTAATATAATAATAATTAATAATATAATAATAAATAATGATAATAATTTATAACAATAATAATAATGATAATGATAAAAACATAATAATAATAAATTTTTAAAAATAAAAAATAAATAAAGATAATGATAATAAAAATAATGTATTATTTTATTAATATCTCACTACTCTTAATATCAATAATAAAAAGATAATAATAATAAAATAATAAAAATAATAATAATATCATATTACTAATATTTAAAATTATAGTAACAATAAAAAAATAAAATAATAATAATAATTCAATAATCTTTAATATCTTGACAGTAACAAAAACAATAAAAAAATAACAATAATAATAAAAATAAATAATAATAATAATAATAATAATAATAATAATAAATTTATTTAGTAATACTATGATAGTAACAAATAATATATAAAAATGTAACAATAGCACAAAACATAATTGTATTAATTGTCTAACAACAAATACTATTAATGCTGCGCTGCTGCTAAAAATAAAAATAATAATAAAATAAAATAATAATAATAAAAATAAAAAAATTAATAATAATAAAATAATAAAAATGATAACAGTAAAAATTTAAAATGATAATAAAATAATAATAAAATAATATATAATAAAAATTAATTTTAAAATAAAAATAATAATAATAAATAAACAAAATAATAATAAAAATAAATAATAAAAATAATAATAATAATAAAAATGAAAATAATAATGTAAAATAACAACAAAACAACAAAAACAAAAATAATTATTAATTATATAATAAGATAATAATAAAAATAAAAATAATAACAACAATATAATAATAATAACACAATAAAAATACAATAATTCTACTACTAATAAAATATAATAATAATAAAATATAACTATAAAAATAATAATAATAAAATAATATAAAATACTGTAAAAAATAAATAAAAATAATAATAATAATAATAATATAAATAGTAAATTAATAAAAATACTAATGCGAAAAAAATAATTTTATGATGAGGGATATGTATGATGATAAGATATAAAAATGGTAACGGTATGGTAATGGATAAAATAAAAATTTTCAGAAATAACAGTGATAATAATAAAAACAAAAACAAAATCAGTAATAACAGTAAAATAAAAATAACAATAACAAATAATTAAAAATAAAATAAAAATATAATAATATAATAAAAATAATAATAATAATAAAAAATAATAAAAAATAATAATAATGATAAAAATAAAATAAATATTAATAAAAATAATAATAATAATTAATAAAAATAAAAATAAGAACAACAACAAGAGCGACTTTTTACAACCAGCAACAAAATCCTATTTTTGTAGTCAGTTTAAATTTTTAAGCTTTGACCTTTAAAAATGATTTTGGTTGGGATAGCTAATTGATGTTGCTCTCCTTTTTTTCCGCTACTTCTTTACTCATTAAGTTTAAAAGCCAAAATTATTCAAAATAATTGTGAATAATGAAAAAGTATTTTTTAAAAACTTTTGCCTACATTTCTGTCGGGGATTTGTTTTTTCCCGTGAAACCTCCTCTGTCAACACACACCTCTAAATTTAAAACTTTGCGGGGCCACTCGCGGTCCCTTTTAAAATTTTGGTTATTTCCCGGCCCTTCGGTAAACGAAAAGGATCTTGGACAGGTGTGTACCCCCGGTGATGCAGAGGTAGGGGGGGGGAGGGGCCCGGGCCCAGGGCTTATGATTATGACATGGGGCAGGAGAAACCCAATCCGATTAAACCCTATTAATGCCAAATAGCGTGATGCGCTTTGGGCAAAATTTCCGGGAATCCTTAATTTGAGGAAATTTTTATAAAGCTAGCGTCTAGTCTCACGAGTAGGGACATGAAATCTTACTGAATGTATCTGGGAAATATATAGCCCATTTTGGGGCAAATGAAGGAGTGAAATGGAACCTGGCAAAAAAAAGGGGTGGGGTGATTTTTCTTTCAATACACCCAGGCTGAAAACGGTTATCATTATTCAGGGATAATCACATATTCACCCATCCTTGGTAAAAATGCCCAGTATTAAATTTGCTTATCTTGTATTGCTACAGATGCTCCTGAAATGTATATGTAACTCATTACAAAAAATTTATTTCGCTTTTTTTGGTGTCTTCATGTATTCTAGCCGTGAAAAAACTGAAAAAATGTCTTTAGACCCCTGGGATTGATGCCGATAAAAAAACTCCCTTCTCTTCTCAAGTAAGATTTTGTGCGCCTATTAGGGGTAAATTTTGTGGCACACGAAAGGTCCATTGTAGACTCATATCTGTCCAGATGGGGGAAATGTCAGCTCAAAGACCCCATCAGAAACAAAAGTTTCTTGGTAACTTTAAAAGCACCATGGCATCCTTCAGATAGAACTGTTTTCGAGTAGCCCCGCTGACTGCTGGATAATTGTAAACTTTCATCTTACGGAGATGCTATGGGGCCATGGATACAGGGTACACTGGGATTTTAAACTGATTCCAGGGGAGAGAAAAATTACAGTACTCTTAGTAAATACCATTCCCTGTCGGGGTTTTTTCGTTGCCCCCATCCTTCTCCCCTATCGAGACCCACCTAATGCACTGAACAGAGCAATCTGGTTTCACTCATGGCAAAATCAAAATTTCCTTCAATTCGGGGCATTGGGGGTTTTGGTCATGGTTTTTTTGTAGCCTAAAAAAACCCAAAAATGGCTTTTTGACTCATTGCATTGTAAATTACCATGAGTGTGGTGGTCATGTCTCGGAAATTTTTGATAAAGGGAAGCTGTGTTTCTTGCACCGACATTTTTAACTCTTCTGACATAAACTTTGCCTTCTCCTCTTCTCTGGATTCCCGGGACCAATGGTACGCTAGGGCATTTAGCAATGATGTGAACCCTTTTTTCCAAAGGTACCTTTAAAATAATCCAGGTCCCGGGGTTAAGAGTCCGCGCGGGGTTCAAGTTTGCAGTCAAAAACCCCACGGGTTTTTTTATTTTGATTGTGCAAATTAGACTCTAGGCTGTCAACCTTTTATTATTAACAGACTGGCCGAACTCAGTTTACAAGATTTTGATTTTGTCGCTAACTGCAGGAAAGAACATGTATCGTCTTCGAGACTCCCATTTGCCGGGTTTTGCTGTATGGGGTCAAACTTCTATACAAAAAAACGGTGTGTATAAAATGGGGTGTTTGTGTATCTCCCCTTAAGAAGAATGCGTCTAAAAAAAAGAATGAAAAAAGGTAAAAAAAAGGAAAGGAAATTAATAAAATATTTATACCAGTGTCAAAATTTTGACACTGGTAAGAAATGAAACAAATTATAACAAAAAATCACGATAATAAATTACAAATTCCTTCCCCCAAAAAAGAAAACAAAATATTTTACCAAACGAAGGAATCAATTTTAAATTCCAAAAAGCAGAGTCCTTTCTGCATTCTCTTCATCTCCCACTCTTACCTATCCGCTTGGTAATGGCATTAAAACCCTCCAGTTCGGTTCCAAGATAGATGGAGACTTCCCTGCAGTTCTTGCCTCTTTAGTTGCGTCATTTTAGCTCTAACCTTCGAAGCAGTGTAAGTGAAGTGTGAGTACTTTCTCAGCATTTTAGTATGTCCATGGCTGGCCGTGTGTGTACGTGTTTGTATTGTAAGGGCCAGCATGTAACCATAGAGTTCTTATAACCCCAATTATACAAGAGGTGTTTTCTGACGCGATACGCTTAGGGAGCAAGTATATGGAAGAACGAAACAAAGGAACGCTCATGAAAAGTAAATAATAAAAACAAAACAATAATAATTAAATAACAAACAGAAAAGTCACACCCTCCCGCAAAACAGCTGGGGAAATTTAAAATTTGCGTGTTATGTTTGTGTTTTCTGTGAATTTATTCGATCGAGAATGTTTTCACGATCATACCCAACCTCACATCCTAATAAAACATTAAATGGGAAAAACAAATAACTGATTCATTAGAAGCATTTGCACATTACTGGGGATGGTAATGTGTAAAACATCTACCCCAGTCGATGGAGCCTAGGCAGTGTCGTGCTCGATTTCAAAATTTTTTATTTTTTATTATTATTATTATTATTATTATTATTATTAATCATTATTATTATCATTATCATTATCATTATCATTATCATTATTATTATTATTATTATTATTATTATTATCATTATTATTATTATTTATTCTTTAAAAATAAAACTGAGAACACTAAAGGCAATATCTACTGTTTGCAGCCAATATCATTATGTAATCAGTGTCTAGCGATCGTACACAAATAGAAGGTACTGGTTTTAGGTGCACTGAGGAATCAAACGCCTGATAATAATAGTACCAACAGGCAATTTGGCGGACACCGCTGCCATTTACATATTTTTCTACTGTCCCATTATAAATCATCTGGTGTTTATAAGCATAAAATCGTCTGTTTTAATAACTATTGGGAGGCCATATGAACTTTTGCCAGAACGGAAGTTCAGTAGAGAATTTCCCTTATCTGTACATATTGTCTGTATATAGAAATTCTTCAGCTACATAAAAATGTCAAGGTATGTCGAACCTAAACGAGCTATAGTTTGACTACCTGTTTATACCTGCTGTCGGCATTTATATCTGTTAATTTCATATTTCTTGAAAAGAAAGGAAAAGGTTTTCCATGAATTCTGTTGTATATATAACTTCCATGTTTAACATTTGTACCATCTTTTATGGTCCCAGCGCCTTAAAATCATTCATTTTTATGATCCCATTGTAAACGTAATTATACCGAAGAACAGGTCAGATTATACACTGTGGGCCATATAATTTGAATAAATGTACAGCAACACGAACTCTGTAGAAAACCGACGGAACGATGACAATAACAAGTTTTAAGCAAACAAATGTTTCGGTGTTATCTCCCCTCGTGTCGTGCTCTCCTTTTGCTTCCAATCCCAAAACCCTTCACCTTTTTTTGTTTTTGTTTTTGATTTGGAATCCATCTGACCATTTTGGTTTGGGTAGTGTGTTTTTCTGTGTATTCAAAACGTATGTTCTTGTTAATATATATATATATATATATATATTATTTTATATAATATATATATATATATATATATATATATACATATATTATATATATATATATATATATAATATTTTGTGTGTGTGTGTGTGTGTGTGTTGTGGTGTGGTGGTGTGTGTGGGGTGTGGTGTGTGTTTTGTGTGGTGGTTGGTGGTGTGTGTGTGTTGTGGGGTGTTTGTTGTTGTGTGTGTGTTGTTGTTTTTGTTGTGTGTGTGTTTTGTGTGTTGTGTGTGTGTGTTGTGTGTGGTGTGTGTGTGTTGTAATGTATATGTATGTAGGTATGTATGTATTGTGTGTGTGTGTGTGTATTATCGTTGACTGAGTATCTCTCGTCATTTTTATCTATCTAGTAAAGCAAAATATAATATTATTTATTCTTATCTTTTTACAATTATCCATCACTGCCACTTCTACTAGTATTACAACTAATATTAATATTTTTAATTTTCATATGGCGAGTCATTATGCTATCTAAGCCAGTCCCTTTGGATGGTGCAAATGTGGTTGAAAACCCTTTTCGATTCCTCCTCAGCCTTCTTCCCCCCAAGTGGGGCCCCTTGCATCGTTTTTGGATAATTACACTCATTACACTAAATCTCTCTCGATCTAATCCATCCTCATATCGGGTTTCAGGATTTTAAAACCCAAAGGGGCATTTCCAGTGACTTCTTCGAAATTTCACTTTTTAGTATTCTGTTACTCTGAACCCCATTCTTGAATATTATATGCAGGGGTATCTGGGTCAAATTAACGATGCTTATTTTCTATGCATGTGATATATGATATATGGCTGGGTTTTGTACTTCTAAATGTGAATACACACAAGCAAAAAACGACACGAATAAAAAGCACACATACACAACACACGCACGCACGCACGCATACACACACAAAACACACACACACACACACACACACACACACACACACACACAAACACACACACACAAAAAAACAAACACACACACACACACACACACACACACACAAACAACAAACAAACAAACAAAAAAAACACACACAACACCCACACACACACACACACACACACCACACACACACACACACGCCTACTATTTGTGAACAGATTCGGTCCCTCAGACCTCGCTACCAAGGGCCCCACGTGCGTGTTTTGGGCCCTGAGTTTTCAGTTCACGAAGCACTGGAGGAAGCGTTGCGGTCCATTCAGTAGATGTCTTCCTATGAAGATGCATGTGAAGAAGAATGGTGACCTCGAGTAGG
>NW_023646419.1:0-5000 GCF_015228065.2 Penaeus monodon
GGGGAAAAATTGGGGGGAATTAAAAAGGGAATTCCGGACTGTTTCGTTGCCAGTTTGAATAGCCCTGGATTTAAAAAGGAGGTCGGGGCAAGGAGGGAGATATCTACGGAAAAAGGGAAAAAAAATAATCCTAAAAAATAAAACAGTTTTTTTTTGGTGTTATTTTTTGTTACTTTCTTTTTGTTTTAAACACTATACCCCAAACCTAACCAGCTTCCTTTTGCAATTTTTTTTTATTTTTCATCCTTTGTTCTTTGCCTTTCGTTCGTTTTTTTTTGTACCTTTTCTCTCCGTTTCGATTGTTGTTTTACTGTTTTTGTTGCTTCCCCTTTTACCATTTTTTTTTTTTTTATGTTTAAATTTATTTTTTTTTTATACTCCCCTTTCGTCCCCCGCTCTTGAAATCGGCCCGTTTCGCAGAAATCATTCCCCAACGATGAAACCATACATTTATCCTTTCCATACCGATATTCAGATATGCCATTATTTTATACCACCCATTTCACCATATCATCACCCTCTACCTTTTATAGTGCTTTTCCCTTCATCGTTAATTTTGTTCGCCATGTTTCTGCTACATCTACATAAAAAAAAAAAAAAAACAATATAAAAATACATAAAATAAAATCAACTAAAAAGTAGAAATAAAAAAATAAAAAAAAAAAAAAACCCTAAAAAGTACTTTTTCTTGTTTTTATTCTTGTTCAATTATTAAATTAAACAAAAAATAATAAAAAATAAATAAATAAAAAAATAATAAAAATAAAAATACAACGAAATCTTTCTTGTTCTTCGTTAAATATTGATAACATTAATAATTCATGCTCACTTTTTTGTCAGCATAAAAAAAAAAAAAATATAAAAAGTTAAAAATAAAACCAAACCCTCTTGAGTTACTCCCCCATAAAACTTGCCTCCTCCCCCTCCAATGAGGATAACAGAAGCAAAGAATGACATGCAAGGGGTGTCGCCCCCCTTCTATTAATCTACTACTTTCACTTTCACCACTTTACCTTCCTCCCCCCCCCCCCCACCCTCTATTATTCACCTCTTTATTTTATTGTTTCTTCTTTGTTTCTTCTGACTATTGTTACTTGTGCATGAGAATGAAATGTGTTAATCAAAAGCGTAGGCATACGAAAGATCAATCTGAGTTTCGCTCTTCTTAGTGATGGCCTTATTAATATGAAAACATTTTCACTACGATAGTAGTGTAGATTTTCAAGATGAATATTTTGTTGATAGAGCATGACGATCTAGTGAAATGTTCACATATTTTCCCATATTGCCTAAGTATTGAGATGATATTTCTTAGGATCACATACCTTATTATATCACATTACTTGTCCTTATAATAAATGGAAAATAAAAAGAAAACATGCATATGTACAATTTATAAATATATATATACATATACATTACATACGTATATATACATGTGTGCATATATATATGCATATATACATATATGCATATATATATAATATATATATATATATATATATATATATATATATATATATATATATATATATATATATACATATATATATATGCGTACAGAGACGCATCATTGCTGAATAATGTATCATAGAGTGCAGCATCAAAGTTGAGCTTCCCAAGTTTCAAACCAGGCAGAGGCACGCTCATCAGCACAAAAGAAAAGGACCATGTAAAATAATTGCCAGAATGTTCTTCATGGTGTTGTCAAGTAAATGAAAATTATGATAATATATGTTAATGCCATACCTAATAGCTGAGTAATGTTATTGCAGCAAGAAGTGTATAGGCAGCATCAAACGACTACTGTAAGCGTTAGGCTTGGCGCACCGGCAGAGCCCAACAACTCAGATATATTCTGGCAAGATATTACCATATGTGTGTGTGTGTGTGTGCGTGTGTGTGTGTGTGTGTGTGTGTGTGTGTGTGTGTGTGTGTGTGTGTGTGTGTGTGTGTGTGTGTACAAATATGTTTTTTTTTTCTAAAATTACGACATTATCTATATAAATTTTACACAGGTGTAAGCGAGACGTGAGGTTGGCAGCACCGCGTCACCAGATGTGAGCAAGACCAGAGATGGACTTGGGCGATTCAATAAAAGGAATCTTGGCTTGCTGGTTTATTACTGAAGGTAGATGTGACCCCAAGGAGACCCCCGTGTCCCGGGTGGAGGACGAGGTGGTAGAGCTGGACCCTGTGTGGCTTGGCCTGTCTGCCGTGTCTCTCCCTCTGCGTTCCGGTCGGGTTCTTTTATGGGCGTTCCCTTCGAGGACGGAGGGTTTGTTCCTGTGCAAAAAGGAAAGCCGGGCGACATCTGCGTCCTCCCCAAAGGGGGAAGGCAGCTGCTTGGACGGGGGGTTGAAGTGTACATCCGGTCTTGCTAGTATTGTTGACACAGGGCCAAATACATCGCTGATATGTGTGTGTGTATACACACCACACACACACCACACACACAACACCAACAAACACCCACACACACACACACTCCCACACACACACACAACACACACACACACACACACACACACACACACACACCCACATATATATATATATATATATATATATATATATATATATATATATATATATATATATATATATATATATATATCAGCATGCAGAGACATACATTTCTAGAACGGTTTTGTCGTAAATTCCGCATATGGAAATATGGAACACAATGTTACAGTTAACTAGACAAATAAACTGTCTCAAAAGAATTACACATTTGGGTAGTTGATATCTACACACTAAATACTTGTGAATTTGACGATCAGTATGCAACAAAAAAAAAAATAATTATAGATAATAAATTAAGGGAAGAACAACAAGTACCAATTAGGCATGCATCTGAAAACAGGGGCTTATTAAAACAGTGCTTTCACACTCACATTCTCATAAAAAGAAACTTTTTCATTTTTATGTCATGACAAGCACATTTAGGTAAATAAATATTAACTTTGATTACGAATAGTTAATTCCATTAAATTCCATAATGACACTATCATAATTTTCTTTTCATTTATAAATTGACCTTCGTCAAGCTACCCCAGAGGTAGGACAAAAAAAAATCGTTTCAATAATGTAGGCGAAAATACGGAATCCAATGGGGGCGACGAAGGCAATTTGGAGCCATTCTGACTAGGGATATCACATTACTGCTACAGCACGTGCACATGAAATACAGTACGGTGAAACAGTTTCACAACCACCACTGTAACTTCCAACACATATTAACTCCCCGAATCCTCATTACAGACTAACCAACAGCTGTTGCACGCGGAGGCACAGATGGTTCAGCTGGTGCAAGGGCTGTCCGAAAGACAGTTGCTCCACTGCGTGAACATGATCGTGCTGTCAGACCACGGGATGGCAGCGGCAGGGAAGGACCGGGTCATTAACCTGCAAGAGTACGTTCCCGAGCTGGAAGACGTGGCGCTCGCCTACTTCGGCGCCGTCGGCATGTTCAGCCTGAAGGAGGACAATGATGGTATGAAGGCAGATTTTAACATTCAGCAAGAGCTTTTCTGAACTGTGAATTTCTTCTTGATAAGAAATGTCTTGAATGATCGTGCGAGGTTAGACTTGTATCTTCTTTGAGAATTCCAGGAGTAGACTTAGTAATCATTGTGAATATTAGTCTCATCAATCGGAAGCCAGATGTGTAAACTCATGTGTAAACTTTCCAAAGCTATAAAGTTGTTTTAATAGTATGACTTTTCAAAAGCATTAATTCCTCTAGTATTTCTGATAATCTTACGGAATCAGACTAAAATCCTACAGTACAGAACAGCCAGCTACATACACACAGTCAGAGATCGATCTTTCTCTTACCAATCTCAGACATGAGACACGAGATCATGAGCAACTTGTCCTGCAAGAGGCCGGACATGCGCGTGTACAGTCCGGCCGACCTGCCCAAGAGGTTTCACTTCAGTAACAACCGCAGGATCTCAGACGTCATCGTAACCTCGACGCCGGGAAAACCGTCACGACCAACACCTCTTGGTTCCTCGGGGGCCACCATGGCTATGATAACTACTTCAAGGAAATGAGGGTCAGGAGCCTTTCCAACTAAGTGTTCAATAATTCAAGGTAGTAGGGGTAGGGAACTGTAGGTCTGTTCGTTCGGGTGCGGGAATGCATCACATCAAGGGAAGAAGGACAAGTATCTTCCACATACGGAATTACAGGCTTTGTAATGATCATGTCAGATTATGCGAACGTAATCTGGGTTTCAGTTTGTAACTAGAAACACAATCGTTATCTTTATTTATCCTTGTTCTTGTTTTCCCTGAGCATTAGTTATTTTTGTTTCTGAATTTTTGTTTATCCCTCCCAGCGGTTCACTGGGTTGCCATCCATTTTCTAATTCCACTCTTCTGCTATAGGCACTCTTCGTGGCCTACGGCCCGGATTTGCAACAGGGCCTGGAGATCGAGCCCTTCCAGAACATTGAGCTCTACAACCTCATGTGTCAGCTGACGGGCGTGGAGCCTGCAGAAAATAACGGCACATGGGGCGCCCTCAACCACGTTTCTGCCCAGCCGCCGCCCCGCAACAACTGCAGCAGGTGAGGCTGTGCTCTTGAATAAGTCAAGATGAATTCAATTCAATTTTCCTTCGCATGTTTTATGGTCACACACTTGTTGCCACTAGCCACTTCTTTGCTTCTGTTTATTTGCTTCACTTTCTCTTCTGTTTGTCTTGATTATTATTTGTGACAATTAACCTGCAGGAAGTTAAGCCCCCGAGCGCGACCCTTCCCGTGGGTGACGTCAGCGACCGCCTCGTCGCGTCCCGGTGCGAGGGCGCCTCTGACGCCGCGCAGGTAAGGCCCTGCGGACTGGCTCTCGTTCAAACGGAGATCGCGGTGGTAGTGATGACACTTGTTTTCACTATTTACTTCAATAGATATGGCAAGGATTATTGTTCTTCTTATTTTTACAAATGGCAATGGTAGTGTCTTCCTTGCGATTAACTTTGTTTATGGA
>NW_023646420.1:0-7666 GCF_015228065.2 Penaeus monodon
CATTTAATGGGGGACTAGTTAAAAAAATCCCAAACAAATGCCTTCAGGAAAATCTTTTCAAAATTAGAGCACCATTTACCCAAACTAAATAAAAAAACAACACCACTTCTATCGGTGTTATTTTTCTTAACCAAATCAGTGTTGAAAGCCAAAACTAAAAAAAAATAAATAAAAAAAAAGGATAATAACCATAAGCTTTCATTCACGTCAGTTAATAAATCTTTCCTCTTAACACTGTCCTATAAATGCAATTTCTGAGAGGACAGAATGTTGAAAAAAAAACAATAATAACCCAAGTTTTTCATTTACAATCAGTAAAAACAAAATATCTCCTTCCAATTATAATACTTATTTTTCTTTAACAATGTATTTCCTCAAAATTCAGTGTTGAATGGCCGTGTGGATGGTCTGTACCCTAAAATAAGAATCATAGATTATTAAAAGTTTTAAAAAAGTTTGTGAATTATCAAAATGTTTCCTAGTTTACTTTTAAAGTAAATAAATGCATCTACAATTGGAAAAGGAATATGCTTATTGTTAAAATGTAACCCCCCCATTTAGTTGTAAGTTTGTTTAACCCCTTGGATCAGGGTGACGTGCCATCATGTCATAAAAAAAATCCGGGTCGAAGGGTGGGTTATGTAAATAGCTCGAATAATATCCCAGTGCCGTGAGGAAAGTAGCAGTTCCCTATTTTTTATTTTTCTTGCACGGAGTTGGAGATACCTAGAGAGATAATTGGAGTCTGTGCAAAAGGGAGGAAAAAAAAAAGAAAGAAGAGAGAGAGAGGGGAAGAGAGAGAAAAGAGAGAGAGAGAGAGAGAGGGGAGAGAGAAAAAGAGAGAAGAGAGAGAGAGAGAGAGAGAGAGAGAGGAGGAAAAAAAAAAAAAAAAAAAAAATCTGGATAATATAATTAAAATAGCAAATGTGGACATTGGAAAATAGCCAAAAGCTAAAAACACTTATGTGTAAAAAGAGTAAATAACATTGCAAATAGGAGATAGTCTTGTCACTGCGCAAACGTGTCTGCATGCACCCAGGCTACAAGCAGCTACCCGCAGAGCGGGCCGCTCCATGAGCTTAATGCCCAGAATTTTGGTGATGTGATTGCCATGTACAACTGGATCCAATGGTTAATGGGTAAAAAAAAAAAATAAATGTGTTAGATGTCAATAGTCATATAACAATAAAAGAAAGTCTAGTAGCAAAAAGACTAAAAGAGTAGGCTTAACTCTTGCGATGATGTGACCATCACATCATGCAAAAAAATTTGTATTGGTTTGGGTGGTGTGTGTTTAATGGTTAAAGGTTAGAAGAAATAAATGTGCTAGACATCAAAAGGGCATATAGCACTATGGTAAAGTAATGTGGGAAAGAGGGGAAATAAGTTAATGTTTAGGATAAGATGTGTTAGATATCAAGGTTGTAGAGAGTTGTAGGATAAAGTGTTTGTAAAAAGGGTATAAAAGGAAGAGTAAATGGGAAAACAGGGGGGATTTATAAAAGGGATGTCGTTAAAGATATAGGGCAAACAGATCAAAAGGAAAGTATGTGTCTGAGGAAGGGTGAGTAACATTGTATGAGGAAACTCCAAAAGAGCATTATTAAAACAATCAAAGGATAATACGGTAAGAAACAATAATTGTAGAAGTAGGAGAAGAATCCTGAAATGAAAAAGGGAATAGGAGTAGGGGGTGAAGTATCGGGAAGAATGTCAGGAGGGAAGGGATTCGCAGGACAATATTGTGACATAAAGGGCCGTTTACATTAATCTATTCTGTACACGGATCCCTTTACAGAACTGGACGCTTCCCTTGCTGTAAATGGATCCGAGATGAAAATCCCTTGCAGCGTGAAAATGCTCTGTCGGTATTTCACCCCTGCCTAGAGCTGAAATATACTGTTGAAATAAAAAATATAATGAAATTACTGGTAAACTTATTACTTAGTACCTTAAAAACTGATTATATATCATGATAAAAACAAACTTAATCATTTGACACCAAAGTATATTGCATCAGACATGATGTCACATTTAAATGTTTATAGATATTTTTGGGTAAACGTTCATTTGACTAATGAATATAAACATCAACCCACTTCACACCCTAAAAGCCCTGGAGCTCTCTTCGGAAATTATTTTCGCCTTGTTGGATAAAGTGAGAGTCAAAGAGCTATTGTGGAACACCAGTCACAAGGATTATAAAAAACAGGAATGTGAAAAGAACATTAATGGTTGAAATAAGCAATGAGTACCCGAGCTACGCACATCAACTCTCACAAATATGGTTATTTCATTTTCCTGACCTGTTATTTTTTCCTCACATTTCTAATCTAAAATATGGTAAATCTTAAAAATAGGTAAATCTTGTTTTTGTAAAGGTATGGGAGCGTAAGCCATATCATATTAGTGTTTGAAGGGCACTGAATGTAGTGTGACCAATCCCTCTCTGTAGCTGACCAGACTTCGGCAGTCCTATCTGGGTATCCTATGAAATAATAGACTAGTGTGCCCCCTTTCTTAAGGGAGTAGTGTGAGCATCTCTAAATGGGGTTGGTAAGGATAATGTGGAAAGATGAGGTAATGGTGTTGCACATGGTGGAGGAGGGATGGGGTCTTTTTTGGGTGATGGGAGGAAGAGGGGGAGGGGGGGAACTTGAGGTGGAGGAGGAGGATGGATATCAACAGATACTTTGATTGTAGAGTGATTAAAAGGGATTAGACGGGGTGAGGGAGTGGATCATTTTCTTGAGTCATGTTTTAGGAACTTTTAGGATGTCTTCAATAATTTCTGGAGGGGAGTTGGGTGGGGAGGTCTGAGAAACAAAGGTTTTCTTATGTGGAGGAGAAGAGGGAATAGAAAAGGAGAGGTGAGTGTAGGAGAGGATGTGGTAGAAGATTGAGTGGAACATTTAGATTGTCTGGTGCAACAGGTAGAGTGAGGAGAAGGAGAGGGGTAGGCAACATGGAAGTGGTAAAGAACTGGATTTAGACTGGAAAAGGAATCTGACTGGGAGAGCTGTAGTAGAGATAAGTTGGTTTGAGATAGGGAAGAGATACTGGGAGAGATACTGAGAATTCTTGAGAAAGTAGGAGGGAAGCAGAGCGAAGTACAGTTTTTGCAAATAGGTAGAAAGAGAAAAATCTTGATAGCATGCTTCTTGTCTGGCTTCATGATTTGGACTGGAAAAGGAATTTGACTGGGTGTAGAGAGGGAATAGAGATAGGATGGTTCAGAGTACAGGGACGAGATATTGAGACTTCTTGAGATGGCAGGGGAGCAGAGTAAAGTAGTTTTTGAATAAGAAGAAAGAAAAAAAACTTGTGGCATGCTTATCTAGCCTCATGTAGAGTGAGGCCTAGTTTGAATCTGAAAACTGTTACCTCAGATTCCAGCTTGTAGGCAGAGTTGCTCTTATAAAATACAATATGGGAGAAACCACAATTGGCACACGTGCATGACTGAGCAGAGGTATTTGAATAGTCGTGACAGTTTGGGCACACAGTGGGCAGTGGGTTGTGGAGTGACAGTGTTCAGCCAACATTTCTGATATTGACAGGGAAGAGGTCTATATGGTCGAACATGGCAGGACACTCCACGAATATACACTTCATGGGGGAGTGTAATGTTTACAGAGCTGATCTTGGCAATATTGGTCTAGGACTTATGTTGGCCTCTAGCAGGATAGTGTAACACTGGACTGCCACTGCATCATAGTCATTGAGGCATGCAGGCAAGTCGTTTTCACAAAGAACTGGTTCCACCTGGCTGGGCCACAAAGGGTACTCAAAAGGTTTGTGGAGTGGAAGCACTAGAAGAATGAGGTGTGAGGAAGAAGGGGTGATATGGAGAGAGGTAGTACTATTGGGAGGAGGACAATAAGGATGAATAGTGGTAATAAGACAATGAAGAAGACTGTGAAGTAGAAGATGGAGTGGAGGACGTTGGGAAGAGGAAGGGGTGTTATTCTGAAGGTTGGATGACTCAGAATGGATGGAGCTGACCACAAACATCGAGGAGGGGGTATTAATATCAGCTGGAACTGAGGTCAAAGGAGTGGCAGGGTCAGGAAACCAATGAAATCAAATTTAGATAGGCTATGTTGATGAAGGGGCAAGCCCTATTGCTCCTAATAAGGGTAAGCCTGAAATAAAGGGGAGAGGAAACGGTCTACCCCTCAGAGTCCTCAAGAAGGGTAAGGGCTAGATAATTAGCCCACGGTTCCCGGAGGCTGTTCATGACTAACACAAAGCCAGGCTTTCATCCTTTCAGCAAGGCGAGGCTGAAGTCCAAGGTCATGGTGATCCCCTACACTGGGCCCCAGTCTCTGCCTCCTAACCCCCCCCCCCCCAACAACAATGAGCAAGGATTAGGGGGGGCCAGGTGTTCTGAACATGCCGACATGGGAAAATCTGGTTGTGGGCCGGGCGACACAAATATGCTGTTATGAACTCTTGGCTGTGGGCTGGGGCAACACGAACTTACTGCCATGATCATTTGACTGAAGGCTCGGGTGATGGGAAGAGTCAAGAAGAGTGCACAAACCTCTTGGAAGGTGGGCAGACTCATTTGGCATTTAGAGAGGGGCTTTTGCATTATTTCCACCAACAAATGAGAGTAGAATGTAGTGTCTTTGAGCCATGACTGGAAAAGCACTGGTTTCAGAGAGATTGCTGTGACTGATCTTACAGAAAATGAATATTACAAAATGTTACTAATTGTTATTATTCTTGCAATGAGTTATGGATTACCTTGTGAGATGGAGTCTGTGAAGGAAAACAGTGTACCATCTGGATAAAGCAAATCTGATGACAAATTTGCTGAAAAAAATGAAAAAAGAAATGACACTGCAAAGGGGAGGCATAGAGTCTTGTCACTGCACACAGGTGTTTGCATGCACCCAGCCTATAAGCTGCACACCTATCAGAGCGGCCATACAAATAAGCCTAATGCCTATATCTGGACCAGCAACTGGACCCAATGGGTTAATGATTAGATGTGCTATACATCAAAGGTTGTCCAGCATACAGAGGTTGAGTTAATGGGCCAAAGCAGGGATTAGTACGGAGTTCATGTTTGGATGACTTGGTTTTTGGCTTTGGGAGACAGGTCATTCATCCAGGCCAACATGGGAGCAGCTCCAAGCACAGGTTAATTATGTCATGGTATAACGATGCATGCATAACATTTGCTACTGCTCTTTACAAGGTACCCTCATGCCGACATGCCATATCCTGAGGCACTGACAAGGGAAAACAGATATGAAATGCTGGAAGTGGTAAATTGAGTGTCTGGCAAAAGAATCTGACTGGGAGAGGGAGGGGGTTGTAGTGGGAACATAAGGAGTAGGAGGAAGAAATAATGGGGGAAATATAGAAACATCTTGCAGAGAAGGGGGAGAGGCTGATCGATGGACATCACTGGAATACGGAACAAGAGGAAAACCTCTTCAGCCTGTTTACTGCCTAGCTTTGTGTAAAGTGAGGCCAAGTTTTGAATCTGAGGACTGTTATGGGAGCCACCACAATTGGCACACATGCATGATTGGCAAGCTTGGGCACATAGAGGGCAGCAGGTTATTGAGTGACAGTGCTTAGCAAGGTAGCCAAAAGCTTGATTTATTAATTGCATTTAGACACAGATGGCTCCAAATGTACTAAGTCACCAATGAGCCAATTACAAGTACTACCTGTCTCTTGATTTTCAGAGATATTTTCTGGTATCTAATATTGCTGTTAATGTCAATAACAATTATAATGTGTATAATAAAAATAACAGAACTGATATTGATAACATTAGTAAAAAAGGCTTTTTTCCTATAAACTCAAGGAAAGGTGAAATCAGGTGAGGTCACGAGGTCTACTGACTGACTCCTTTGGCTAAAGCACTTGCTGAACCCTCTATGTGACATTTCACAAAACACAATATTTTTTCCGGAGACTTTGGGTTAAAGGGACCATCCCTGAGGAGGGGGGGTAAAGGTTATTGAGTTATCCCATGTTATACATACACAAATGAGGAAACTACCAAAGGAGTGGTAGAGCCCAAACCAGGTTATTTCTTGGGAGGTGCAAGGGCATAAGTGCCAACAGATAAACTACATATGCAAGTAATGCTGCCAGGTACACCTGTATGAACTTTTGCTTGTAGCTATCTTGCATAAAGTATTTCATAATGACATTGTGCATAGATATGGTTTGTGAATCTCCAAGAACACTTTTATACCAATATCAGGAAAATATGAAAATCACAATGACTTATGAAGAAACATCTTATGAGATTTTTCTTTAAAAATATGAGTTTTGGGCACATTTATACATGAAATATGCTTTCCAGTGAGACTCCTTGGTAAATATGCAATAGCTATTATGTAGGGGTTAAAAATAATGTTCCCTTTTCATGCATTTCCAGTAAAAAAAGCAACCTGCTACTGTAAGCTGTAGGTAACATAAATACTTAAAATACCGACCCCATCCAGGTGTCTGATTATTGTGTTCATCATTATTGCAAAGATGATGCACTCAGATGACTGAACACAAATATTACACCGTGTTTACCACCCACAATTGACATTTTTTAAAAATACCGATAAAGGAAACAATATAACCTAGGGAAAATAATTTTTTTCTTTACGTAAAATTGGGGGGGGGGGTATGGTCCCTATTGAAAACAATAATTCTGATGAGTGTGGTAATAATCTCATCTCAAAGTACACTAAATGAGAGATTTCTTTTTTGTACTGAACATTATTAGATTTAGCAAAGAAATTATAGAAATAAATAACTTTGGAAAGTGTCCAAATTATAATGGATATCTTCAGTACTTTATTTCTTCAGTTGTAATTTTCATGTGCCTCCATTACATATTCTTTCTTTTGCAAGTGATTCAAAGTGTGCAGGCCACCTTGTCTCTCTAACTTTGAATTTTGGAAAAAAAAGGGAAACTACAAATGTATTTGACCCAAATATAGTTCACAATGGCAGACAGTCTGGGGGGGGGGGGGGGGAAGAAGAAGAAGAAGAAAGAAGAAGAAGAAGAAGAAGAAGAAGAAGAAGAAAAGAAGAAGAAGAAGAAAAAAAAAGTGCGGTGGTCCTTTCCATAGAGTTGATCAAATTGAAGAATATTTTTTTAAGTAATTCCAGGGAAAAAAAAAAAAAAAAGGAAAAAAAAAAAAAAAAAAAAAAAAATAATAATAATAAAATAATAAAATAAAAATAAGAATAAAAATGAAAAAAATAAAAATTTTACTTTATTGGGGGCTCACACCTCCTCTATGGAGGGCACTGTTAAAATTATAGATGAGACAAAGCATAATTATATACTCTATAACACGCAAGAAAAATCAATTAGTTATCTAAAAACTTATCTTTTTTATGAGCAAAGGAGTGGAGCAAGGTAGGCTCTGCTACTACTTAATCCATCAGCAAAGTATCAGAAATCTCTCGGCATCATAGACTCTGGTGATTTCTCTGGCAACCGTCCTGCTACTGGGAGCAGGAGTTCACTACATGTAGAGGAATTTCCTGCTCAAAGCGCTCTATAGTCCTGTATAGCCGTACACGGCAGATCAAGTGGTTTGTTATAACAGCTATACATTGACCAGCGTAAAAGGTTAAGGGGGGGTGGGGTGAGGCAGGGCAAATAGGTTTGCAAAGGCTGGGGGAA
>NW_023646421.1:0-7665 GCF_015228065.2 Penaeus monodon
AATAATTAAATAATAATAATAATAATAATAAATAAAAATAATAAAATAATTAAAATAATAATAATAATAATATAATAATAATTTTAATAATAATTTTAATAATATTCAAATGTTATCAAAATTCTCTTTATTCTCACTTTTATCATCATTATTGTTATGATTAATACAATTCTGGTAATTATTATCATTATTACCCTAATAATTGCCAAAAATCACCAAAGAAATCGAAAAAACGTCATTTTGGAGTATACTCTCAAAGGCTATATTTCGCTAGATTTTGCCGCTTTTTCGACTTTTGGGAATGTTTTTCTTATACCTTTTTTATATTATATATGGACACAATTCCTGTTATTATCATCATCATTATCATGATTATCATCATTATTATCGTTATCATCATCATTATCATCATTATCATCATTATCATCATCATTATCATCCTTATTGCAATTATAATCATCATTATTGCAATTGTTATCATTATTATTGCAATTATTGGAGTTATAGTATATATTTTTGCAATAATACTAATAACCACAACAATAATAATAGTAATAACAATAATAATAACAATAATAACGATTTTATAATAATTATTTATATCATTATCTTAATTAGTATCGTTATTACTGTAATTATTACTGTTATAATAATTATTTTTGCAATTATACTACCAGTACAAATAATAATAATGATAATGATAACAATAATAATACTAATAACAATATTATAACCACTAGCATTATTATTATTATACTTATACTAATTATTATTATTGTTATTATTACAGATATAATAGATTTTTTGGCAATGATACTAATAATTAAGATAATAGTAATAATAATAATAATAATAATAATAATAATAATAATAATAATAATAATAATAATAATAATAATAATAATAATTTTAATAATATTCAAATGTTATCAAAATTCTCTTTATTCTAACTTTTATCATCATTATTGTTATGATTAATACAATTCTGGTAATTATTATCATTATTACCCTAATAATTGCCGAAATCACCAAAGAAATCGAAAAAACGTCATTTTGGAGTATACTCTCAAAAGGCTATATTTCGCTAGATTTTGCCGCTTTTTCGACTTTTGGGAATGTTTTTCTTATACCTTTTTTATATTATATATGGACACAATTCCTGTTATTATCATCATCATTATCATGATTATCATCATTATTATCGTTATCATCATCATTATCATCATTATCATCATTATTGCAATTATTATTATCATTATTGCAATTGTTATCATTATTATTGCAATTATTGGAGTTATAGTATATATTTTTGCAATAATACTACCAGTACAAATAATAATAATGATAATAATAACAATAATAATACTAATAACAATATTATAACCACTAGCATTATTATTATTATACTTATACTTATTATTATTATTGTTATTATTACAGATATAATAGATTTTTTGGCAATGATACTAATAATTAAGATAATAGTAATAATAATAATAATAATAATAATAATAAATAATAATAATAATAATAATAATAATAATAATATAAATAATAATATAAATTCTCTTTATTCTCACTTTTTATCAAAATTCTCTTTATTCTCACTTTTATCATCATTATTGTTATGATTAATACAATTCTGGTAATTATTATCATTATTACCCTAATAATTGCCGAAATCACCAAATAAATCGAAAAAACGTCATTTTGGAGTATACTCTCAAAAGGCTATATTTCGCTAGATTTTGCCGCTTTTTCGACTTTGGGAATGTTTTTCTTATACCTTTTTTATATTATATATGGACACAATTCCTGTTATTATCATCATCATTATCATGATTATCATCATTATTATCGTTATCATCATCATTATCATCATTATCATCATCATTATCATCATTATTGCAATTATTATCATCATTATTGCAAATTGTTATCATTATTATTGCAATTATTGGAGTTATAGTATATATTTTTGCAATAATACTAATAAACCCCAACAATAATAATAGTAATAACAATAATAATAACAATAATAATACTAATAAGAATATTATAACCACTAGCATTATTATTATTATACTTATACTTATTATTATTATTGTTATTCTTACAGATATAATAGATTTTTTGGCAATGATACTAATAATTAAGATAATAGATAATAATAATAATAATAATAATAATAATAATAATAATAATAATAATAATAATAATAATAATAATAATAATAATAATTTTAATGATATTCAAATGTTATCAAAATTCTCTTTAACCTCACTTTTATCATCATTATTGTTAGGATTAATACAATTCTGGTAATTATTTAAAACATTATTACCCTAATAAATTTCCGAAATCACCAAAGAAATCGAAAAAAAGTCATTTTTGGGGTATACTCTCAAATGGTTATTTTGTAGATTTGCCCCTTTTTACTTTTTGGGAATGTTTTTCTTAACCCTTTTTTATATATATGGACACAATTCCCGTTATTATCAATTTATATATTATATCATTTTTATCGTTACATCATCATTATCTCATTTTCATCATTATCAATCATTATCATCATTTTTGAATTATTTCCCCGCATTTTTTTTTTTTTTAAAAACAATTTTTAATTTTTATTCAATTTTATAAAAATTTTAATAATATAAAAACCCCAAAAAAAAAATAAAATTAAAAACTAATAAAAAACAAAAATAAATTTTTAATAAAAATTTTTTAAAATTATTTAATTTTATTTTTTATTATTTTTAAATTTAATAATTATTTTTATTATACCCATACTAATATTATTAAAAAATAAAATAATAATTTCAAATTATAAAATTTGATTTTTTTATTTAATATATTATTATTTTTTTTTTTTATTTTACAATATAATAATTTTTTTAATATAAATAATTAAAAAATATAAATATAAAATTTAAAAAAAAAAATAAAAATTAAAATAATAAAATTTAATAAAAATATAAAAATAAAAATTTTAAAATAAAAAATGAAAAAAATTTTTTATTCATTTTTATTTTGTTTTGGTTTCAATTTTGGAATTTTTAATTTTTACCTTTTTAAAAAAAAAAAAATGGAAAACGTATTTTATATATTTCCCAAAATATATTCGTAGATTTTCCCTTTTTTTACTTTTAAATTTTTTCTTTACTTTTTTATTTTATATTTGGGCCCCAAATTTTTATTATATCACTTTTTGATTTATATTTTTCTTATCTATTCCCAAATCATTTAAAATTAAAAATATATACAAAATTTTCATTTATTAATTTTTATATCATTATTAAAATTATATCTTAATTTAATTATTTATTTAATATTTTTTGCAATAAAACTAAACCCAAAAATAATAATAAATAACAATAATAATAAAAAAAACATTTATAATAAATATTATAATCATATCTTAATATAATATATATATAATTATTACTGTTATAAATTAATTAATTTTTAATTATACTACCACAAATAATATAATGTAATAATAAAATAATAATATAATAAAATTATAAAACCACTAGATTATTATATTATACTATACTTATTAAATATTTTATTATTACAAGATATAAGATTTTTGGATAATATATAAGTTATATATAATAATTAATATTAATAATTAATAAAAATTTTAATTTATATATAATAATAATAATAATTATAATAATAATCATACATTTTAATTATATTCAATTATCACAATTTCCTTATTTCACTTTTATCATATTTGTATGATTAATAAAATTTTGTAATTATTATCATTATTTCAATAATTGCAAAATCACCAAAAAATAATAAACTCATTTTGAATAATACAATATAAATTTAGATTTTCCTTTTTCACTTTTGGAATCTTTTTTCTTATTTTTTTAATATTATTATGGACACAATTCATTATTACATAATCAACATCATGATAATAACATAATTATCTTATATAATATTATACTATCATTTATTCATTATTATCATATTATTAATTATTATTATCATTATTGCAATTATTTTCATGAATAATGGAGATTTTAGTAAAAATTTAAATAATACTAAATAATCAAACCAATAATAATATAATAATAATATATAAAGTAATAAGATTTATAATAATTTTTTTATATCATTATCTTAATTATATCGTTATTACTGTATTATTACTGTTATAATAATTAATTTTTTTGCAATTATAACTACCACTACATATAATAATATGATAATAATAACAATAATAATACTAATACACTATTATAACACTGCATTAATTATTATTATACTTATACTTACTATTATTATTTTATTATTCAGATATAAGATTTTTGGCATGATACGAATAATAAGATAATAGTAATAATAATAATATTAATAATAATAATATAATAATAATACTACATATCATAATAATAATAAATAATAATATATATAGATAATTTATAATATTCAAATGTCGATCAAATTCTCTTTATTCTCACTTTTAATCATCATTATTGTTTACGATTAATCAATTCTGGTAATATTATCTTATTACACCCTAATAATTGCCCGAAATCACCAAAGACATCGAAAAAAAACGTCATTCTGAGTATACTCTCAATAGCGCCTATATTTCGCTAGATTTTTGCCGCTTTGTCGACTTTTGGAATGTTTTTCCTTGATACCTTTTTTATATATTATGGCACAATTCCTTTTATTAATCATCATCATTACATGATTATCATCATTATTTTCGTTATCATCATCATTATCATCATTATCATCATGTCTCATCATATTATCATCATTAATTTCAATTATTATCATCAATTATTTGCAATTGTTATCTTAGTATTGCATTATTGAGTTATAGTATATATTTTTGCAATAATACTAATAACCACAACAATAATAAATAGTAATAATAATATAGACAATAATAACGATTCTATAATAATTATTAATCATTATCTTAATTCGTTATCCTTATTACTGTAATTATTACTGTTATAATAATTATTTTTTGCAATTTACTACCAGTACAAATAATAACATGATAATAATCACCAATAATAATACTAATAACATGTATACCACAGCTTATTATTATTATACTTTATACTTATTATTATTATTGTTTTATTACAGATATAATAGATTTTTGGCGATGTACTAATAATTAAGATAATAGTAAAATAATAATGATAATATAATAATCTAATAATACTAATAATATAAGAAAATAATAATAATAATAATAATAAAAATAATGAATAATATATATGATTTTTAATAATATTCAAATGTTTTATCAAAATTCTCTTTATTCTCACTTTATCATCATTCGTGTTTATTAATACAATTCTGGTAATTATTAATCATTATCCCCTAATAATTGCAAATCACCAAGAAATCGAAAAAACGTCATTTTGTGCAGTAAATACTCTCAAAAGGCTATATTTCGCTAGATTTTGCGCTTTTCGACTTTTGGGAATGTTTTTCTTATACCTTTTTTATATTATATATGGACACAATTCCTGTTATTACATCATCCTTAATCATGCTTCATCATTATTATCGTTATTCATCATCATTACATCATTATCATCATTATTTCAAATTATTATCATCATTATTACAATTATTATCATCATTATTGCAATTGTTTATCATTATTATTGCAATGTATTGGAGTTATAGTATATATTTTGCAATAATACTAATAAACACAACAATAATAATAGTAATACATAATAATTAACAATAATAACGATTTTAATAATAATTATTTATATCATTATCTTAATTAGTATCTTATTACTGTAATTATTACGTTATAATAATTATTTTTGCAATTAATACTACCATACAAATAATACTAATGCTAATAATAACAATAATAATACTAATAACACAATTATAACCACTACATTATCATTATTATACATATACTTATTATTATTATTGTTATTATTACAGATTAATCATGGGGGGGGGGGGGCAATGATACTAATAATTAAGATATAGTAATAATAATAATAATAATAATAAAAATAATAATAGATAATAATAATAATAATAAATAATCATAATCATAATAATAATAATACTAATATATAATAATAATAATAATAACTAATTTTAATAATAGTCAAATGTTATCAAATTCTCTTTATCTCACATTTATCATCATTATTGTTATGATTAATACAATTCTGGTTATTATTATCATTATTACCCTAATAATTGCCGAAATCACCAAAGAAATCGAAAAAACGTCATTTTGGAGTATACTCTCAAAAGGCTATATTTCGCTAGATTTTGCCGCTTTTTCGACTTTTGGGAATGTTTTCTTATACCTTTTTTATATTATCATCATTATTATCGTTATCATCATCATTATCATCATTATCATCATTATCATCATCATTATCATCATTATTGCAATTATTATCATCATTATTGCAATTGTTATCATTATTATTGCAATTATTGGAGTTATAGTATATATTTTTGCAATAATACTAATAACCACAACAATAATAATAGTAATAACAATAATAATAACAATAATAACGATTTTATAATAATTATTTATATCATTATCTTAATTAGTATCGTTATTACTGTAATTATTACTGTTATAATAATTATTTTGCAATTATACTACCAGTAATAAGGATAATAATAACAATAATAATACTAATAACAATATTATAACCACTAGCATTATTATTATTATACTTAAACTTATTATTATTATTGTTATTATTTCAGATATAATAGATTTTTGGCAATGATACTAATAATTAAGATAATAGATAATAATAATAATAATAATAATAATATAATAATAATAATAATAATAATAATAATAATATAATATTTAATAATATTCAAATGTTATCAAAATTCTCTTTATTCTCACTTTATCATCATTATGTTATGATTAATACAATTCTGGTAATTATTATCATTATTACCTAATAATTTCCGAAATCACCAAAGAAATCGAAAAACGTCATTTGAGTATACTCAAAACTATTTTGCTAGATTTGCCCTTTTCGACTTTGGGATGTTTTTCTTAACCTTTTTATATTATTATGGACACAATCGTATTTCATCATCTATCATGATTTCATCATTATTACGTATCATATCATTATCATATTATTCATCATCATATATCATTTTGAATATTATCATCTTATTGCAATGTTATATTATTATTGCAATTATTGAGTTTTAGTAATATTTTGCAATAATACTAATAACCACAAATAATATAGTATACATATAAAACAATATAACGATTTTATAAATTATTTTATATTATCAATTAGTATCGTTATACTGTATATACTGTTATAATAATATTTTGCATTTTACTACAGTACAAATAATAATAATGAAAAATAACAATAATAATACTAATAACAATATTAAACACTAGCATATTATTATTATACTTATATATTATTATATTGTATATTACAGATATAAAGATTTTTGGCAATATATAATAATTAAGAAATATAATAATAATAATATAATAATAAAAATAATAATAATAATAATAATAATAATAATAATAATAATAATAATTTAATAATATTCAAATGTATCAAAATTCTCTTTATTCTCATTTATCATCATTATGTTATGATTAAAACAATTCTT
>NW_023646422.1:0-7665 GCF_015228065.2 Penaeus monodon
TTCAGAATATTATTCGTGTCAACGACTGTGTTTTAATGACACCAATCGACTCCACAATATTTGTTTCTGCTGCGATGAGCTTTTTTGTCACCATCATTATCATTATGATGATTTTGTTTCGATATGCTAAAAAAAAAGACATACGTGCATTAGCCTAGCTGTGAAAAACTTTACCTCTATATGTATTTTCAGAAATTAATACTTGTCAACAACATTCACGACCACTATTTTCGCAGTACTTTATTTCTGAATAATTTATGTGGACGTGTAGAATGTGGATGTTTCTGAATGTTTGTATCTATAAATGTATCTTCACACACACACACACCACACAACACACACACACACAACACACACACACACACACACACAACATATATAAATAAATAATAAATAATAATAAATTATATGTGTGTGGTGTGTGTGTGTGTGTGTGTGTGTGTGTGTGTGTGTGTGTGTGTGTGTGTGTGTGTGTGTGTGTGTGTGTGTGTGTGTGTGTATACATATGTATGTATATATATATATGTATATACATATGTAGGTATATACATATTTATGCAATATCTGTTTATACATAGATTGTATGAAAACAGTCACAGAAATAAAGGATGGTGGTGCCTTTTGACAATATATAATAGATACAGATTTTTTAATAATGTATTTTTTTTAATAATGAGAGAGAGAAAAAAAAAGTATCAAAATCATAACTATAACATTCATAATAACTAAATTGAACAGAAAAGAATAAATTATAAATAGTATTTATAGCAAATAATAAACTATTCTTTTGTAATAGAAATTGTAAGTCACCAGATGTTGGCATTTCTGATTATAATGAAAAAAGATAGACCAACACGTTTGCCAATTAATTCACACTTGCATTAAGGATAGAAATCAAAACAAATTCAAGGTCAGAAATTGTACTTCATTTCATATATATAACTTCATAAACTTCAGGATTAACCAATAACAATTCACAATATGAAAATAATGATTTCTAAGAAAATACATATACAGTATGTATATGGCTATATACCAGCATATCTATAGCCTTTAGATACATATATATCATATATGTCACAGTCATGGATGATACTTTTGTTGAAATACAAATATTTTTTGAAATGTATTATAACCTCAATATATACTTATTTACCATAAAGCATTCTGTTCTTGTATTTTCTGATGTTAACCATAACTGTACTGTAATTTACTGTAATTATGAACATCCCAAAAACTACTGTGGTAGTAATATGAGCATATATATATATATATATATATAATAATATAATATAATATAGATATATATAATAAAAAAAAACAAAAAAAAACAAAAAAAAAAAAAAAAAAAATTTATACCAAAAAAAAAAATTTTTTAAAAAATAAATTTATTTATTTATTTTTTTTTAAATTTTTTAATTAATTATTTTATACTAATTTATTATTTTCCTTTTTTTAAATAATCTATTTATTTATTTTATTATCTTTTATATTTTTATATATTATTATTTTATTTATTTTTATCTTTTTAACTTATATATATTTTTTATTTAATATATATTTTAAAATTTTTCTATATATAATTTATATTTAAGTTTTTTAATAAAATTTTATATTATTCCAAATATTAAAATTTTAAAATTTATTTAAAAAAATTTTATTTAAAATTTAAAAAAATTAAAATATAAATTTTAAAATTTCAATATATAAAATTATTTAAAATTTTAATATTTTATTTATAAAATTTATATATAATTATATATAATATTAAATTATATATTCTTTAATAATTATATTTTAATATAAGTTTTTTATTATTATATAATTATAAAAAATATATATATATAATATATTAATATATATTTTTATTATATTATATAAAATATTTTAAAATTAAAATTATTAAATATATATTAAAAAATTGTTTTATATTTAAATTTATATATTTATTTTAAATAATATAAATTTTAATATATATAAAAATTAATAAATTTAATATTTTTATTATTTTAATATATATATTTTTCAGTATATATATATATAAAATCTTATTATATAATATATTAAAATTTTATATATTATTATTTTTATATATATATATTTATTATATATTTTTATATATTAATTATTATATTTTCTTTTTAAATTATTTTTTCTATTTATCTTATTTTATTATATATTTATATTTTTTTCTTTTTATTTTATTTTTTAAAATTTTATTATTTTTTAATTATATATTTTTTTTTTTATTATATATCTATTTTTATTTATTATATTTATATTATAATAAAATATATATTATATATAATATATAATTAATTTATATTATAATAATATAATTTTTTATTATACAATGAAATTTTATTTATATTAAAAATTATATATATTATTAATATTTTAAAATTGATATAATATTATTTTAAAAATATATATTTCTTTTATTTAATATATATATATTATATATATAAAAATAAAATGTATAATTATATAATATTAATTTATAATTATATATATATATTTTTAATATAATATATATTTTTATATGATAAAAAAATTATATTTATATTATATATTTTTATATATATCATATTTAAATATTTTAAAATCATATTATAATATAATATAATTATAATTTTATAATATAATTATATTATAATATTATTTTAAATATATATTTTTATATTATAATATATATTATTCTATGTATAATATTTTTTAACATTTTTAAATTTTAACAAAATATTATTTTATTTAATCTTAAATATGTTTTTATATATAACCATTGATTATAATATATTTATCATATTTATATTTTAATATATATATTTTTTATTTAATTATATTTTTTTTTTAATTAAATTTTTTTATATATCTATGTTAATTTTTTTCTATGTTTTTATTTTTTCTTTTTTTTAATATTTTTTAATTAAAAATTTTATTTTTTTTATATTTTTTTTTTTCTTTTATTTTTTTCCCTTTTTTTATAATAAATAATATATTTTTTAATTAAAAAAATTATAAATATATATAATTTATTTCTATAATATTATAAATATAATAATATAAAATATATATAAAAAAATAATATAAAAATTATATAATATATATATATATATATATATAAAATTATAATAATTTATAAAAATATATATATAAAAATATATATATTATATATATAATATATATATATATATATATATTATGTAAAAATATTAAAATATATATAAAATTTATATTATTTTTAATATATTATAAATATATATATATAAATTATATATAATAATATAATATATATATATATATAATATTAAATATTTAAAATTTTAAAAAATTATTATTATAAAAATTATATAAAAATAAATTTATATATATAAAATTTATATATTATATTATATATATAATATATATAATATTTATATATATATGTAAAATATATATAATATATTTATATATATATTGATATATATCTATATTTTATATATGTTATAAAATAATTTTTAATATATTATTAATATATTATATATTTAATTATATTTTAATTTTTTTATTATTAATATTTATTTATATTATATTATTAATATTAATATATATATATATATATAATATTTTGTTATATATATACAATATAATATAATATATATTTTAAATATACAAATATATAAAAAATTATAAAAAATTTTTTATAATATATATATGATATAAAATTATATATAATTATTTTTAATATAAAAATTTATATATAATAGTATTATTTAAAATTGTATACAAATATATATTATATATATAATATATAATATATATTTATTATATATTTATATATTTATTTTTTTATTTAGTGTATGTTGTGCTATCAATAGGATCGGCGGGGAAAAAAAAAAAGAAAGCATCTTTCAAGTATGTAATCTCTACATTAAATTAAAAAGAAAAAAAGACAATCTATCCTTTTTTTCTCTTTCATGTTTTGTTTTTTCGTTTTTCTAATTCCAGATTTTTTTTTTTTTTTTTTTTTTTTTTTTTTTTTTTTTTTTTTTTTTTTTTTTTTTTTTAAAATTTTTATATATATATATATTTTATATAATATCTATTATATATAATATATATATATATATCTCATTTTTTCCCCCAAAGTTTTTGGATGTTCAAAATTTACAGTAAATTACAGTACAGTTAGGGTTAACTCAAAATACAAGAACAGAATGTTTTAGGGGTAAATAAGTATATATTGAGGTTATAATACATTTAAAAATTAATTTTTATTTCACAAAAGTATCCCTGCTGTGACTTATATATATATGTATCTAAAGGCTATAGATATGCTGGTAATACCATATACTACGTAAATTTATTTTTTAGAAATCATTATTTTATATTGTAAATTTTTTTGGTTAATCCGATTTATGAAATTATAATATGAAAAAAAAAGAAATACAAATTTTTGACCTTGAATTTGTTTTGTTTTTATCCTTAATGCAAATGTGAATTAATTGGCAAACGTGTTGGGCTATCTTTTTTATTATATCAGAAATCCCAAAACCTTTTGACTTACAATTTTTTTACAAAAATAGTTTATTATTTCTATAAAAACTATTTTTAAAATTTTTTCTTTTCTGTTCAAATTTTTTATTTAAAAATTAAAGGTTTTGATTTTGATACTTTTTTTTTTTTCTCTCTCATTATTAAAAAAATACATTTAAAAAAATCTTTTCATTAATTTTTTGTCAAAAGGGGACCACCTCCTTTATTTTTGTGAGTTTTTATACAATCAGTATAAAAGATATTGCTAAATATTAATACCTACATATGTATAACATATATATTATACATAAAATGTATACACACACAACACACACACACACACACACCCCACACACACACAACACACACACACCAACACACACACACACAACACACCACACACATATAATTTATTTTTTTTTTTATTATTTATTTAATTTTGTGTTTTTGTGTGTTGTGTGTGTGTGTGTGTGTGTGTGGGTGTGTGTGTGGTGTGTGTGTTGGGGTGGTGTGTGAAATACATTTATAGAACAAACATTTCAGAAAAAATCCCCATTCTTACCGTCCACATAAAAATTTTCAGAAAAAGTGACTGCGAAAATATGGGCGTGAATGTATGTTTGACAAGTAATTATTTTGAAAATAAAGTTGAGGTAAAGTTTTTTCAAAGCTAGGCTAATGACAGTATGTTTTTTTTTTAGCATATCGAAAAAAAATCATCATGATGATAATGATGGTGACAATAAAACTCACGCACAGAAAAAAACTATTGTGGGGGTCGATGGTGTTTTATTATAAAAACCCAGATCTACATCGACCCAAGGGGACGAATGCACGCGGGGGAAAGGGCCCGTTCCGTGAGAAAAGGTGATCGGTTTCGCCCTTAGAGCAAATTTAAAATGTAACAAAATACGTTAATTAAAAGCAATTCCTGCATTCCCGATTTTTGCTTTTGTATTAAAAACAGCACTGTTGTCTTGTGCATTTTTTTTAAACATATTGCTTTGTTTTTTCGTTTGTATTACATCCGGTTTGTGTGTTACACAATTTTTTGTCAGTTTATCACAGAGCCTAGGGTGGTAATCTGAAGATATTTTAATGTTTACTTAGCCGTTGAAAAAAAAGTTAACAATCATTTTACGTGAAAGGCAAAAAAATGCAAAACTTTTCAGTAGAATTGAATCGAGAGGATATCAAATGGTTTAATGGTTTTTTAATTTTGATGTTGGAAAAAGCAGAAGCACAACATGCGTGCGTGCGTGCGTGCGTGCGTGCGTGCGTGCGTGTGTGTTGTGTGTGTGTGTGTGGGGTGTGGGTGTGTGTGTGGTGTGTGTGTGTGGTGTGTGTGTGTGGGTGTTTTGTTGTGTGTGTGTGGTGTGGTGGTGTGTGTGTGTTGGTGTGTGGTGGGTGTGGCGCGCGCGCGCTCTTTGCTAAAGTGAATTTGTTAAGACAAAAAAACGGGTGGGTTTTAAAAACAAAGGAATAGCTACAATGATTTAGGGGTAAAGAAAGCATGTAAGCCACATGACCTACATGACCTCACGGTCATGAAAAACTCCCGCAAAAACTCCCTGCGCGAACACATGGAAAAAACAAAAAGAGGCACCGTTGTCATGGGGCCAGCCTCAAACGCGTCGCCCGGGAAAGGTTTCCCCGAATAAGGGACAAAAAGACGATGAAAAACGCGTAAGACTCATGGATCGTTTTAGAAACCGTAAACCCGCCAAAATTTTTCTTTCCCGAGGATGTTGGGGACTTCTCTGCCCTGTTTAGCGCGCATGTCCTAAGGTTGGCCTGGGCCCCATCTGGTTGGGCCACAGGGCCCGGGGGAACAGGACCCAAAGCCCTTCCAAAACTGAATCTGTGAGGGGAGGCGGGGGTGTAGCCCTTTCCCGGGTTTAAAAATCAACTAGATAACAAGCCTCTCGAACCAGGCAGCGTTGATTTTATTTTTCATAAAGGGTGATTCAAATAAAAATAAAAGGGAAGGAAGAAAAAAATATAAAGAATATATTTTCGATACAGTAATACTTTATTGTGGACGATCTTTAAAGAGTAAACATTTTTTGCATGCATTACCCTTTCCCCCCCTCTACCCCAGCACACCACACAATAAGACACCCACATCTGTATATACAAACCCTAAATGGGTTTTATTAAAAAAAAAAATGATTGAATTAATAACTTGTGTGTTGTGTGTGTGTGTGTGGTTTTGTGTGTGTGTGTGTTGCGTGTGTGGGTGTGTTTTGTGTGTGTGGGTGTGTGTGTGTGGTGTGTGGGGGTGTGTGTGGGGGTGTGGTGTGTGTGGTGTGTTGTGGTGTGTGTGTGTTGGATGGATGGATGGATGTGATTATAGAACATTTATATATATACATTTATAATATATATATATTAAAAATATTTAATATAATATATTCTTCATATATATATACTTTATATTATATATATTATAATATATATAATTATATATATATATATATAATATTGTGTGTGGGGGTGTGTGTGTTTCTGTGTGTGTGTGTGTGTGTTGTGGGTGGGTGGTGTTGGTGTGTGTGTGTTTTTGTGTCTATATATGACTATAAATATATGTGTATATATATACCGCACACCCCAACCACACACCAAATGTGTATATGCAATTTTGCATCATTATCATTATCATTAACCCTTTCCTGCGTAATGTTTCATAGTGGTATTTAAATGCAGCACATTTATCTGCATTTTACTAACAACCCCCTCACGCAAGTCACTTTACATCATATACGTTAATTTCTATATTTTAAATTTATTAAGGGACTTCCTACGAACCACACTCATTTACATATCTCTCTGTCGTTCCCTTACAAAAGCATTGCTAAATAAAAATTGATTCATGCAAATGCTTAATATAAAAGTTTGTCACTATATACAACAAAAGATCTAAAAGAGAGGGAAACAAAAAGAATTTAGAAAAATAAAAAATGATAGGGGAAAAATTAGGGTGAGAAAAACGGTATTTTTTTACCTCGCAAATTTTGGCAACTCATAGACTTGAGCTTTTAAAGATAATTTAAGAGGGGGGGGGTTCTTGGAGGGAAAAAATAAATAAAAAATCTATGGATAGAAATTTAAACTAACCTTTCCTTTCCCAACCTATTTTTGTTTTTTTTA
>NW_023646423.1:0-2500 GCF_015228065.2 Penaeus monodon
GGCGTATGAATATGCACACACACACACACACACACACACACACACGCACAACACACACCACACACACACACACACACACCACACACACACACACCACACACACCCTATATATATATATATATATATAGTATATAATATATTATATATATATATATATAAATGTATATATGCCCACATGTATGTATGTATGTACACACACACACATACACACACACATACACACACACACACACACACACACACACACACACACACACACACACACACACACACACACACACACACACACACACACACACAACACACACACACACACCCCACACACACACACACATACACACACACATATATATATATATATATATAATATATTATATTATAATATATGTATATATATAATATGTATACATATATACATATATGTTCATATATATATATGTATATATATTCGCATATATGTACGTGTGTGTGTGTGTGTGTGTGTGTGTGTGTGTGTGTGTACGTTTGTGTGTGTGTGTGTATACATTCATGCATATGGGCGTATGTATATGCAATATATATATATATTATATATATATAATATATATTTAAAAATTATATATTATTTATATATTATATATAAATATATATATATATAACATATGTATTTTATTATATATATAATATATATATAAATATATAATATATGTATATATGTACATATGTATACACACATACACGCACACACACACACACACACACACACACAAACACACACACACACACACACACACACACACACACACACACATACACCACACACACACCACACACACACACAACACACACACAAAACACACACACACACATACACACACACACACACATATGTGTATTATATTCTATATCTATATCTTATATTATATATATAATTTATATATATATATATATGTATATACATACGCCACAGTATGTTTTTTTGAACACACCACAACCACCACACACCCCACACACACACACCCACACACACCCACACACACACCCCAAAACCACACACCCACACTCACACACCACGCACGGCACGCACCAGCACACACACCAACCACACCCCACAAACCCCACCACACACACACACACACCACACACCAAAAACAATATATTAATGTATTTTGTAACACATTCATTATTGATATATGAATATATATATATAATAATATATATATATTTGAATATATGTAGACATATATAAAATGTATATATATGTATATATGTTTATTATTATATATATATTTTATATAATATATAATATATATTATTATATATTATATAAAATATAATATTATTAATATATTAAAATATATATATATTAAATGATAAAAGGTGTGTGTTGTTTGACATATATATATATAATATATATTATTTTTATATATTAATAATTTTATTTATTTTTTTTATTTTATTTTTTATATTATTTTATATATAATATTTTTGTTTATATTATATAATTATTTATTATATTTTATATTATAAATTTTATATATTTTTAATATTATATTTTATCCATATATATATTTTTTTTATAAATAAATATATAATATATATATTATAAAAATATATAAAGGGGGGGTGTGTGTGTTGTGTGTTTTATGTGTGTGTGTGTGTGGTGTGTGTGTTGGGGTGTGTTGTGTGTGTGTTGTGTGTGTGTATGTATCTATACCCGTAGTGTAAACAAAGGAATGGGAAACAACAAAATTAGTGAAATTGTGAGCCCCGCTGAGGCGTGAAAGGTTAGTGAAAAAGGGAACCCAAACGGGTCACCCGTGAGGTGGAAGATTTAGGTAAAGGGCCCAAGGAAAATGGGGGGGCCCCTTTCGTCCCCGGAAAGTGGGTGAGGGAACCAAGCAAGGCTAGAACCCACACGCCCTCATAAGCCAACTACCCGTGAGGGGGGCGCTAGGGCGGACCAATTGAAGAGGGTAATGATAAATAAAATAAAAAAACCTAAAATAAAACAAAAAAAACCGGCAGAAGGGCAAAAGTAAAAACCAGTTAATACAAAAAAAGGCAAGTGCCGAAGGCTTACGAATTAAAAAAATGCCTAAAGGGGCTTAAAAAAAAAATAAATGGGCCCGGAAAGGGCTTACGAATAAAAAAAAATATGCAAAAAGGGGCTTAAGAAACACTGAAAGTATCCCAAAAAAGGTTTAAATCTGTAAAAAAAGAACAAACGTCCAAGTTACAGTATGTAAAAAGACACGAGGAAGGGGTAAAAGGTGACATGCGGGAAAAAGTAAGGAGACGTAAAAATAAATAGAAAAGTAAAAAAGAAAAAGCTGTAAAACACGAGAAAAAGGGTAAAGCATGAAAAAAAAGAAACGAGTAAAAGCTAAAATAAAAGTAAAAAACCCTTCAGAATAAGTAAAAATTTAAAAGTCAAAACAGCTGGTTAAAGTAAAACAAGAAAAAGGGGATAAAATACGTCCGGGCTATATACACCTGGCAAAAAAAAGGGGGGGGTAAA
>NW_023646425.1:0-7664 GCF_015228065.2 Penaeus monodon
TTTTACCAAAAAAACCTTCATTTTAACCCTGTATGAAAAATAATTTAAAATTTTAATAAAAAAAGTGCCAAAAGTGTTCATTCATATACACATACATAGAGAACCATATGTATTAAAAAAAATATGGGGCCTGAGTTAAGGGAGTTTGCTGGTCAAACATTCCTTACCCAAGTTTAAGTTTTTCGCTTTTAAAGGGGGGTTTTTTTTGGGAAAAAGGGGAGGGAGGGTCGGGAACAAGCCCCCTGCTTGAGACCCCCAAAATTTTGGTACTAACAGATGTAAAAAAACTAACAAACATATCTCAAAATGAAAATTTATTTATGTATAAATAAATGGTGATTGCCCATCATAAAAATATACATATCTATTAAGTAAAATTTCTATAGTACCATTTTACTCTTACTAACACATCGTAAGTTGTGGTAAAACTTCGACTAAATTTAAAAGCACATGCAGAAATCTAAATAATAAAGCTATTCATAAAAAACCTGCTTTAATACATAAAAACATATCTTCTTGCTTTATATCTTAATTTTTGCTATAAAACTTTTATCATTACTATAACAAAATATACAGCTGAAAAGCGAACAATGACTTATCTACTTGGGATTTTACTAGGGCACAAAAACTACTGGGTGGCTCTTCATAAGCTTGGTAAAAATTTCCTTAAAAAAAATATGAGATAGATAAATCCTGTATAACAAACTACAGTGTTTCGGGGGAAACCCGAAATTTTTGGTCACTTGAGCCCAAAAACCATCAGAACTTAATTAAAACTATGCCACTACTTGTCGCTGTTTAAAACCCTTTAATCTATTTGGCATTACCAGTCGGTTTTCATCACTATGGGTTCGGACTAGCTGTTCAGGTAAAGAGTTGGCTGGGACGATCAGAATGCTCTGGCTTTTTTGATTTTTAGCATGACTGAAGATGTTCATCTTTTTAAGAAAAATTTTTCCTTTTTTTTTTTACTTGGCTTTTTTTTTCCCGGGCTGTCATCTTTTGGTGGTAAAGCCTTTCTCTCTTTCTGCTCCCTTTATACGGGAATGGGCGATTCTGCCTCAGTTCTAATGCATGTTCCTTGAACTGTTACTTTTTATTTTTTAACTCGGGTTTTGATTTTGAAACTATTTTGGGGGTTTCAAAGGTCTCTCTCTAGATAAGGTTTAGGGCCTCTGGGAAGTGCTGGATCCAGCTACTCCCCAACTCCTCCTAAGCAAGACACCAAACTTTAAAAATTTTTTTTTTCTTGTTTTTACTGATACAAAAACAATACAATTAATATTAAAATATATTTTAATATATATATATATATATAAAATATTATATATTAATATAATATATAAAAATAAAAATTTATATTATATATATAATATAATATTTTATAATATTATAATATAATATATATATTTTATATAATATATATTTTAAAAATTTATATATATATATTATAAAATATATATATATTATTATATTATAAAATTATTTTATATATTTATTGTTATATATATATACATGATATATATAATATATATATAATAATATATATTATATATATATTTATTATATAACGACAAAGGGAGGAGGGGGGGCCCCGGGGGTTCGCCAGGCAGTCTCTGACCGTTTTCAGAAACCAGCACCTGAGGGACCCAGTTGCTCTGTGGAGCCCCTTAAGCGCGAACACTCGAAGCAGCTCAGGAGTCCTTGGCTACGCCCAAAGGAAAAGGCAGTCCATCTCCCGGGAGACATTAGGGGGCCCTAAAGCGTGTCGCAAGGCTGGGCTAAATGGAATCAAGTCTTGCGTCGTTCCTGGTGCGTAGGGCTGGGACACTGCGGGAAAAGGGAAAAAGGGAAACAGTTCTCGGAATCTTGCTGGGAGGTCGAAGGCCATTTTTTGGGTAATGACCTTCCCCCTGCCTACCAGCCCTGGAAAACGAACCCAAAGCCCTCCTCACAGATGCTGCGTCCATCAGCGGAGGAGGGATCATCTCAGATCATTTTGGGGGTTCGGAACTTTGGGCTGAGTTTTTTGAAAGTTGTACCAGGTGGATCCCCCCAACGTTGCTTGGATGCAAGCGATGTCTCTGCCGTGTGCCGGACCCACCCATCAGCGGGGGAACCCCTACCCTAACAGAGGTTGGGCTGGCGATTTCCAACTGAAGAGTGGGAAGCTGCAGGCAATTTTGATACCCCCCTGCTGAACCAAAAGGCTGGGTGAACCCTATGGCTGGGGGGGCCTGCTACATCCTGACTGCCATTTCATCTGGTACCTTTCCCCCGGACCTGCTGGGGGGCGGGGTTCATCCCTCTCGGAAGGGGAAAGGGATCGATGGGACGTAGCAACTACCGGGGCATTAAACTGCTCAGCATACCGGCAAGGTTCTCGCTCAATTCTTCTAAACGGATCCGCAACCCCTCTGAGGCCCCAAGACCAGAGCTCGGGTTTTAAACCCCCGGGGAAATCCACAAAGACCGTATACTAGCGCTTCGAGTAATTGTGGAACGCCGTCCGTGAGTTTTGGTCGTGGGTTCTTGCAGCCCACGATTCCCGGTGCACCGGGAATCCTATGGGAGATCCTGGGCTCAGGGAAATTCCCGAACAGATTTTTGGCCTGTAGCAAGCCTCTAAAACTGGTACTAAAATGCGTAAAGTGGGGTGGGGGTATGTCGAACTTCTTCCCTTTAATTCGGGGTGAGGCAAGGCTGTGCCCCTTCACCCACATTTTTCAACCTTTTTTTGGTGGATAAAGGGGCAAGCTACTAGCCAAGTCTGCGGACAAACTACATTTAAGGTCTCGGCCCTTGATTTTGCCGGGGTTTGCCATCCATCTGAGCCCCTTGGGAGTCACTTTTGGCGGCTTTTGATGCTTTAGAAATGAGGCGAAGCCCCTAGCTTAAGGTCCCCTGGCCAAAAGACCAAGTTTTCAGGATTTTGGGGGGCCCTGTTAGGGAACCCGTTCAGTCGTCCATGCTTGGGCGGGGATTTTAAAGTCACAAAAAGTTTTACATCCTTGGTACGTAGTCCATTCTCTGGGTTTCGACCGGGAAAGTCATTAAAGACGGTTTGGGTCGGGCAACAGGAGCCATAAAACTCGATCAACAAGACTTTGGAGATGTCGGTACCTTGCAAAAGGCCCAAAGCTGCGTGTCTTCAGGCTTATACTTCCATTTTTTGCTCTTGGAAGCGAAACCTGGACGCTATCCAGGCCTTGGAGTCCGCCTTGATCCCTTTTTTGTAACATCCCTTCCCCGGGATCATGGGGTACGTTGGCAGGCCCCACGTGTCCAACCGGGGTTCCCGTGAGACTGGCATGGGACCTGTTACTTGCATAACCCGGGATGCCATCAGGCTATAGGCCACCTAGCTCGCCTCCCTAGGGAGCCCCTGCCCCCGGGTTGTCTCTCTGCGAACAACCCGGGGGTGGAGGAGACCTGTGGGACGTCCAGGAATCTGGCTTGGGCCTCGACGAACCTGCGTGGGGAAACTAAGATGGGCCGTGTCCCTGCTGGGACTCCCCTCGGGGGATCCTCGTGGGGGAAGCGAAGGGTGGATGGGCCATGCCCCCCCTGGGCGTTCCCCCCTTATGAGAGATGATGATAATATATATATATATATATATATCATCATCATCATCATCAGGGGTAACCCGGGGGGGCGCATCCGCACCACCCTTCGCTTCACCCACGGGACCCCCTCGGGCGAGTCCCGGGCAGGCACAGGGCCCCATCTCTAGTTCCTACGCAGGGCTCGTCGAGCTGCCCAAGCCATGATCCCTAGGGCGTCCCCCAGGGCTCCTCCACCCAGGGTTGTCCCCGCAGAAGACAACCTGGGGGGCAGGGGCCCTCCATAGGGGGGCGCTAGGGGGCCATATAGCCCGAGTTGGGGATCCCGGATTTTCAAGTAAAAGGTCCCCTTCCATCTACGGGTAACCGCCGTTGGACACTGGGCCTGCCAAATTTTCCCCATGATCCGGCAAAGGGGCTTGTTACAAAAAGGGTCAAGGCGAGACTCCAAGGCCTGGTAGCGTCCAGGTTTCGCTTCCTAGAGCAAAACTGGAAGTATCAGGCCTTAAAAAAACGCAGCTTGGTCCTTCTGCAAGGGACCGGCATCTCCAACGCTCTTTTGCGAGTTCATGGGTCCTGTTTTTCCGACCAATCCGTCTACTGACTTTTCCGGTCTGCCAACCCCGAGATATGGACTACCTACCAGGGATGTAAAACTTTCTGTGCTTTAAAGTCCTCGCCCCAACATGGATCGAGAACGGGTTTTTCCCCCTAACAGCCCCCAAAGTCCTGAATCTTTCTGGTCCAGGAGACCTCTAAGCCAGGGCTTCGCCTCATTGCTAAATGCACAAGACCGCCACAAGTGACCCAAACTCAGTGGATGGCAACATCGCGCAAAGTCAGGTCCCAACTTAATATTCCTGTTTGCTCCGCCTGCTTTGGCTAGTAGCTCTGCCCCTTATCCGTCCATACAAGTGTTGAAAAGTGTGGGTGCAAGGAAAGCCTTGCCTCACCCCTGAATTAACAGGGAAGATTCGACATACCCCCACCACACTTTACAGCACTTTCAGTACCGTATAGAGGCTTGCTATCAGGGCCAAAAAATCTGTGTCGAATTCCCCTGACCTCAGGTTTCCCCTAGCGATTCCCCATGCACCGGGAATCGTGGGGGTGCAACAACCCACGACCAACTCCGACGGCGTTCCACAAATTTCTCGAAGCGCTAGTAACGGTCATTTTGGACTTGCCAGGAGTAATCCAGACTGCTCTGGTCTCTGGGGCCTCAGTAGGTGGTTTTGGGGTCCGTTTTGAAGAAATTTACGAAACCTTGCCCGGGTTTCTGAGCAGTGTTGCCACGGTATTCTACATCCCATGATCCCCCTTTCCCCCTTTCCCAAGGGGGTGACCCCGCCCCCTCACAGGTCAGGGGGGAAGGGGACCAACTGCCAAATGGCATCGGGGGCTGATGCGGGCCCCCCAGCCATAGGTTCACCCCCCCCTTTAGCAGTTCGCAGGATATCACATATGCCTGCACTTTCCCACTCTTCCTTGGAAATCGCCCGCCTAACCTCGTTAGGGTGGGTTTTTCCCCGCTGATGGGTGGGTCCGGCACAGGGACTGAGACCTCGCTTCATCCGCTAAAATGTTGGGGGATCCACCTGGTACAAATGTTCAAAAAACCAGCCCCAAATTCACAACCCCAACAGATCTGAATACCTCCATCCGCTGATCGGACTGCGTCTCTGTGGGAGGCTTGGGTTCGTTTTCTCAGGGGTTTTAGGCGGGCGAAGGTCATTTACCAAGAAAAGGCCTTCGACCTCCTGCAAAATTCCTGATGAACTGTTCCTTTCCCTTCTCACAGTGTCCGAGCCCTACCCCATGGAACGACGCAAAACTTGATTCCCATTTAGCCCAGCCTTGCGACACGCTTGTGGGCCCCTAATGTCTCCAGGGAATGGTATTCTGCCTTTTCCTTGGGGGACGCCAAAGGGCTCCTGGCTGCTTCGAGTGTTACGCCTTTAAGGACCCCACAGAGCCTGGTCCGTCGTTGCTGTTTCTGAAATCGGTCAGAGACTGCCGTGGGGAACCCCCCACACTCCTCCTCCCTTAGCTGTATTTAATTATGTATATATAATATTATATAGTATATATATAATGTAATAATATATGTTAAAATAAAATATATAATATAAAAATATATATTTTATATATATTATATTATATAATATTATATATATATTATATCATGTTTTATATATACACAAAAATATATATATAATTTATATATATAATATATATATATTAATATATATATTAAATATATATAAAATTACAATTTATATATTTTTTATTTTATATATAAAATTTTTAAATTATAATATATATATAATATATATATAAAATTTAAATAATATACATTTATATATTATTTTAATATATTATTATATAATTTATATATATGTGTATTATTATTTATATTTTACTATTTTTATATATTATATATATATATATATATATTATATATTTTTTTATTATATATTATTATATAAAATATGTATTTGTTTTCTGTATCAGTAAAAACAAAAAAAAAAATTTTTAAAAGTTGCGTGTCTTGTTTTCAGGGGGAGTTGGGGGAGTACTTTTCATCCGCCTTCCGAGCCAAAACCTTCATCAGAGAGAGCCCTTTTAAAAACTCCCAAATATTCTTCAGAATCAGATCCGAGTTAAAAAATGAAAGTAACAGTCTAAAGGGAACGCCATTAGAACTGAGGCAAATATCGTCCATTACCGTTAAAGGGGCAAAAGAGAGAAGGGCTTTCCCACCAAAAGATACACCCCCAGAGGAAAAAACAGCAAGTAAAAAAAAAAAGGAAAATTTTCTTAAAAAGAGAACAGTTTTTCAGCTCACTCTACAAAAAAATGCCGAGCATTCTGCTCGTCTCCCCCAACTCTTTTACCTGAGAAAAGCTAGCCCAACCCCTACTATAAAAACCTTGACTGTGTTAATGCTCAAATAGGGGTTTAAGAGAAACAGCTGCAAAAGCTAGTGCATAGTTAAATTAATTTTCTGATGTTTGGGGGTAAAGTGACCAACATTAATTTCCAAAAAACTCCTGTATTTGTTATACAGGATTTATCTATCTCATATTTTTTTAATGGAATTTGTACCAACTTAGGGAAAGACCCCCCGTATTTTTGTTGCATAGAAAAATCCCAAGTCAGAAAGTCATTGTTCGCTTTCAGCTGTAATAATTTTGTTATTGTATGTAAAGTTTATATAGCAATGAATTAAGATAAAACATCAAGAAAATGTTTTTTATGTATTAAGCAGGTTTTTTATGAATGCTTTTTTATTTTTGATTTCTCAGTGTCTTTTTAAATTCAGTCGAATGTGTTTACCCTACCACGCATTGTTAGTAATGATAAAATGGTCACTATAGAAATTTTTTTAATAATATGTATTATTTTATGAGGTATATCCCATTTATTTTATCATATAACTAAATTCTCATTTTTAATATGTTATTATTTTTTTCACATCTGTTGTCCAAAATTTTGGGATCTCAAGCTAGGGTCTGTTCCCTGACCCTCCCCCCCCTTTTTTCCAAAAAATTACCCCATTTGGAAAAAACGAAAAAACTTAAACTTCTAAGCTAAGTTAGACCCGCACAAATCCTTAACTCAGGCCCCCATTTTGTTTTTTTACATATGTGTTTTCTATGTAGTGTATAAAAGAAACTTGTGTGCCTTTTGTTTAAAATTATATAATACTATTTAAAATGTATAGGTTTTTGTATCATGAGTGTGCACCTGTTTTTTCTTACATAATGTTGTTTTATGTGAGGCAAAAAAATTTAGGGGTAAAGCAAAATTTTTTGTATAGAAACTTTCATTATGCATTTTTAAAAGGAAAATAAAGATCTGACCCAAAAGCCATTAAATTAAAACCCAAAAAGATGTATCCTTCCTGTCGAAAAAAACCCTAGAGAGATTTTATATAAAAAGAAATTCTTTTTTTCATTTATATAAGAATTAATAAAGAGTGACATAAAAAAATAAATTTTGTCATCTAGAAACTTACATTCTCAGACCCTGTTCATCGTCTTATGCCCCCTGAAAAGACTTTGTTTATCTGATTTTATATCTTGGGGTTTAAATTT
>NW_023646426.1:5000-7663 GCF_015228065.2 Penaeus monodon
ACACTGGGGCTGAGAAGACCCTAGTGCGGCCTGATATGTTGGCCACTATGCGACTTCCAGATGCACCACAGAGACTGTGTGGTGTCACGGGGCATTGTGTGCAGCTCATGGGACCAGTTGAGGGTCGTATTGGCGTGGGCAGCACGGTGCAGCGGCTGCCGGTGTATGTGGCCGATCTGGACGAGCACTGCTTGCTGGGCCTTGACTACCTGACGCAGAGTAAGGCGTGTGTCGACCTTGGACGGAAGCTGGTGAAGGTGCACGGTGAAGATGTACCCTTGCTTCCAGAGATTGGCTGCGCAGAGGTAGTTACGGCTGAGCGACTGCACCTTGCCCCCAGGACAGAGTCTAGAATCCGGTGTCGACTGTCAAGAGTGATACGTGGAGTAGAGGGCCTCGTGGAGCCCATTCAAACCTGCAGCTGGCTGATGGCGTAGCGGTTGGGCGGAGCCTTGTTGGACCAGGGGAGGGGTTAGTTACAGTGTTGGTAGCTAACTTCTCCGATAAGGCCCAGAAGGTGCCACCTGGTGCAAAGCTGGGCACTTGTAAGGAAGTGGAGCATCCAGAAGAGTCGTCGGGGAGCGAGGAGTTTGGTTGGTGTGGGGCCGTTGCCTGACTTCCTCGAAGACGTTGGCGCACCGGAGCGCCACTAACCTGGTGGAGGTGCACCGACGAGTGCGTGGCAAGCTCAAGGTAGCCGGCCATGCCATGAAGGAGACCTATGACCGGCGCATGAGGGAAGTGAGGTACAACATAGGTGACAGAGTGTGGCTGCATAACCCGCGTCGGAAGCGAGGGCTCTCGCCGAAGCTACAGAGCCCTGGGAAGGGCCATACACGTGGTAGCGGCCCTCTCTGATGTCACCTATCGAATTCGCAGAGGGCGAAAACGACCCTCTGTTGTCCACGTGGACCGGCTGTGGCGTTACCATGGGCCAGGAAGCTACTCCTGGGGCCATGGTGAAAAAGAAGATGAAGTTAGCCCCAGTAGCGGCGATGAGGACGTGGCAGACGCTGACCGAGATGAGGACGAGCATTTGGACGGTGAGGGCGATGCAGCAGACGTCAATGGTGACCATGAGCCAGGTCTTGGGACAGGAGATACCCCTCTGGGTGCCACTGCCAATCTACCGCCGCCACACCTCCTCCAGAGAGACCCCAGCGAGAGCGAAGAAAGCCGCGCTGGATGAAAGATTTTTGTGTTTCTGAGAACTGATTTTATTTAAATTTTCTGTAGTTTGTTTCAGGTTTAGATATGACAGAGCAGACGGGTCGTCTGCTTGATAGGGGGGATAGTGCTACGCCAGTGGGTCTTTGTCTCTGTGCGAAACAAAGTGTTAACATGAAAAGGATGACCTGGGCATGTGTTAACATGAAGGGACCTGGGCAAACATGACGCAGCTGGCTGTGAGCGGAGGAGCGGAGGAACAAGCCAAGAGAGACGGAGTTGGGTGCTGCTCCTGTGAAGACCTCGTGTGTGCCTTTGTGACCTGATATAACTTTGTGTTGCTCTGTTATAAGCTGTAGCGTGCAGTGTGACATGCTGGTTTCCCCCTGTATTGCCTATAGAAAAGGTACGGGTAAATAACTTGTGTAAATAAAGGAAAGACTGTCATTTGTGTTTATTTCGTGCCCTGCCTCGCCACTTGGCGTTTCCTCTCGTGGTGTTCTGGGACGCTGTGGTGCTGGTGCCTCTTGGAGCTGTTCAGTGTTCACGACCCTGTGGATAGCACGCCGTCTGCCTAGCCTGCCTCGTGTTGGTGGCAGAGAGACGAGGCGGCCGGCGTAACATTATTTTATTATTATTATTATTATTATTATTATTATTATTATTATTATTATTATTATTGTTATTGTTGTTGTTGTTGTTGTAGTTATCATCATTATCATTATCATTATTATTATTATATCATTATTATTATTATTTATTATTATTATCATTATTATTATTATTATTATTTATTATGATATTGTTGTTCTTATCATTCTTCTTATATCATTATTTTATTATTATAACGATAATAATAAAAATAATGATATAAATAATTTTTATAAAATCGTTATTATTGTTATTTTTATTGTTATCTTAATTGATATTATTGTTATTATTAGTAAAATTACAAAGAAAATATAACTCCAATAATTGCAATAATAATGATAATAATGATGATATTCATGATAATAATTGCAACAATGATAAAGAGGATAATAATAATGATAATGATTTGATAACGATGATAATTATGATAACGATGATAATAATGATAATAATAAACAGTAATTATTATTATTATTATTATTATTATTATCATTATTATTATTATTGTTAATAATAATATTATTATTATTATCATTATTATTATTATTATTATTATCATTATTATTAATGCTATTGTTATTATTATTATTATTATTATTATTATTATCATTATCATTACTATTATTATCATTATTATTATTAATGCTATTATTATTATTATTATTATTATCATTATCATTATCATTATCATTTTCTTATTATTATCATTAATATTCTTATTCTTACTCCTATTATTACTTTTATTATTTGTATTATTACATACAAATCTATTATAACTATAATAATAAAATAATGACAATAATAATATTTATTGTTTTTTATATTATTCATTATATTATTATTAT
>NW_023646427.1:0-5000 GCF_015228065.2 Penaeus monodon
TATATATATATAATTTTATATATATATATATATGTATATAAAATTTTAAAATATATATATATTTTTAAAATATTATATATTGTATGTATATATGATGTGCATTTTTAAATATGAATACACTTATATATATATAATATTATATATATAATAAACATATATATTAAAATATATATATATATAATAATTCACCACACACCACACCACACACACACACACACACACACCACACACATATAATATATATATATATATATTATATATATTATATATATATATAACAATATATAAATATAAAACATATATAATTATTATATTATATATTAAAATTATATATATATATATTATAATGTGTGTGTGTGTGTGGTGTGTGTGTGTTGTGTTTTGTGTTTGTGTTACTAAATATATGTGTATAAAAGTTGTATATATACCCCATCACACACGGCATATAAAATAATTATATTACTACACATTATACTTAGCATGAAAACTATATTTTATATAATATATATAATATATATATATATAATATACAATACATACACTTCCCTACATTGTTATATATATATATAAATATATTTTATATAATTTATATTTATATATATATAAAATAATTATATTTTATCATATTATTAATATAATTATATATACATTATATATATATATATATATATATATATATAATTTTATATTCGTGGTGGTGTGGTGTGTTGTGTGTGGTGTGTGTGTGTGTGGTGTGTGTGTGGGGGTTTGTGGTGCGTGCGTGCGTGCGTGCGTGTGCGTGTGTGTTGCTTGTGCATGTGTGTGGGTGTGTGGTGGTTTGTGTGTGGTGTGTGTGTGTGTGTGTGTGGTGTGTTGTGGTGTGGGGTATGTGTGGTATGTGAGTGCTATATACAAAAATATATCTATACATATAATATATATTATATAATATATTTTAAAATATATTTTTTATATCATATATATATATATATTTTATTATAATATATATATAAATTTTTTATAATATATATATTAAAAAACCATGTATATGTATGTGTATGTATTTCATACATATATATTTGTGTGTATAAATATATAATATATTAATTATATAATATATATATATATATATATAATTACACACACACACACACAACATTATATATATATATATATATATATATATATATAATATTATATTTTATATATTGTGTGTGTGTGTGTGTGTGTGTGTGTGTGTGAGTGTGTTGTGTGGGTGGTGGTGGTGTGTGGTTTTTGTTTGTTGTGGAATTATATATATATATAATATATATTAATATATTATATATTTAATATATCATTATAATTATGGATTTTATTAATAAATATATATTTATAGCATATATATATGGGATATATATTATAAAAAAATATAATTTCATATATAATATATATATATATAATTTAATATTAATATGTAATATAGACATGTGTAAATTATTTATATATTATAATCAATTTAAATATAAACCCGCTATATAATAATATATATATAATAAATATTATATATATATATTTAAATTATATATATATTATATATATATATACATATAAACTTATGTATGTATTTTTTATGTCCCTTAAATTTATCTACTGCATATGTACATACACACACACACAAAAACAACACCACACACCACCACACACCCCACACACACCAACACCACATATATATATATTATATATTATATATATATAATTTTATTACTATATATACATATATATATTTATATTATTAATATATATATATATATTCATACAAAATGCATATATATATACCCACAACACATTATATATAATATATTATATAATATATATTATAATATATATATATATATTAATTTGTGGTGTGTTTTTGTGTGTGTTGTGTGTGTGTGTGTGTGTGTGTGTGTGTTTTGTTGGTGTATGTGTGTGTGTGTGTGTTGTTGTGGTGGGGGTTTGGTTTGTTTTGTGCTGCGTGTGTGTGTGAGTGTACACACCACACACCACACAACACACCACACACACAACACCCCCAAACACACACAACATATATATATATATTATATATAAAAAATATAAAATTTTATATAATAAATTATTATATTAATTACATGCATATACTCATAAATTTATATACAATTTTTTTTGTAATGTATTTATATCTTTAAACATTACACACACACACACAAATATATATATATTAATATATATATTTTATTTATACATATATTATATTATATATTATTTTAATTCTATTTGTGTGTTGTGTGTGTTGTGTGTTGTTGTGTGTGGTGTGTGTGTGTGTGTATACATATATATCCCAAATAATTACATATCCGTTAATATATAATATTTTAATTATATATATTATTTATATTATCCCCAACATTATTTATATTATTATTATATTATATTTTTATGTATATGTAATTTATTCTTATTATATATTATTTTTATTATATTGTGTGTGTTGTGTGGTGTGTTGTTGTGGTGTTGTTGTTTTTGGTGTGGTGTGTGGGTTTGTTGTGTGGTGTTAACGTATGAGTTTAACTATATAACTAACAAAGTGATAACAATATAGATATAATATTTATATTATATAATATTAATATATATATATTATAAAAAAATTATATATTTAGGTTAAAATTATATGCCGCGGTGGCCGAGGGGTTAGAGCATCGGATTCAGACGCACAAGGGCAATCAGATTCGAGGGGTTTGGTCACTGGGCCTGCGTTTTTTCCCTTGGGGAAGGAACTTCCCTCGATTACCTACCTACCCTGGGTGGGCCAACGCTCAATCATGCTGGGCCCCGCCCCAAAAAAAGAGAATATTTTCCTAAAGGTAAACCGGCACCTCCGTGGGAAAGGAACTGGGGCCCTACCACTACTCACTTCAGAGCATCAAACATGAAAACTACATTAATATCATGCTGTGACCCGGCGGCTAAAAACATGAACACCTAAAGAAAAAAAAAAAAAAAAAAAAAAAAAATTAAAATTATATGTTATATTTTATATATATATTTATATATAATATATAAAAATATAAAACATCAACACACATACACACCACACACACCACACACACACACACAAACAATCTTTTGCAATTGCTACTTAAATCTTTAGACTTTGCCCAGCATTCTGACGGGAAACTGTCACCTGTTGAATTATGTTTTTACTTTACGTATACCTAGGGAAAAAAAACTTTTCATTCTTCTTCTGCACTAGACTAATTCACTCTTCCTTGAGATTAGACTATGAGTTGAATTTTTTCAGGTCCACTCTGACATAAAAATATTTTTCCTCAGGGAGCGTATACGGCTGCTTTGTCCACACGTTGATGTAAAGCTTCCACAGCACATCTAAACAAAACATAACTTTCAAATAATTTTTAAGATCAATATCACCGTAACAAGCAGCAAAGAAGTTTTATCCACAGTTAGTAAAATATTTATTTTATGAAATTGATTGTGTCAAAATTTCTGCAAATGCAACATTTCTGATTAATCCAGTCGTTTATGATAGAGCGAGACAGTTGTATATACTTGAAAGCACTAGACAACAATAGATAACAATTATGCAACGAAGCGTTATGCATCCAACGAACGATACAACACGATATAGCGTCCCTTTGGGGAATAGCCGGGCCCAGACTGAACGAGAGGCGGCGTGTCATGTCCGTAGATTTTAGATAGTTTGTACAAGTGAGGGTCCGGGCGATGGTGACATAGTGTTTACCCTCAGTTCTTTCCATCTGTCATTTGCGATAATGTAATTACTATGTGCGGGGGAAATGACAGGAACACTGTAAAAAATAAACAATAAGATTAGTATCCATAACAAAGGATCGATCTTCACAGACAGGAATGCACTATGGCTATGACAACAGTGCAAGCAAAGAAAGGAGTCGTCGAGGGTCAGTCAACTGACCAATCTAATAGCGATACTTGCGTCTGCTGACTGGTTTTTGTTATAACTCTCAGACACTTTAATGGTTTTTTCCAACATGTCGACTTTGTTTTATTTCAAAAATACTACAGAAGCACTCTAACATATCGCGTGAAGTAAAGCATTCTAAGTCAGAGTGCAGGGTTCGGGACGCAGGACGCTGCACGTGGGTTTGCGAGTGCGTAGAGCCACCAGTATTGAACCACGGAAGGGAGGCGCGCCCACCCATTCCCAAGGAGACAGGGAGAGTAGGGAGGGGGGGGAACGACCGGGGAAGTGAAGGCATGGCAAGGGAAGGAAGAAATGGATTTTCAAATTCTGTATGGAAAAAACAAAATGAAGTTCATTATGTTATGGTTTGGAAATTGTTTGTAATGTGTCATGCACGGGCTAGAAATAATTGTAGTAGAAGAATTGCTAGATGAGAATTTGGGTTTGGGCCCGAGACGGTTTAGGACATAGAGATTGAAATAGCGGTTGGCAACGAATGGGATGGAAATAGGTTAATCTTGTGTATAAAATTCTCTGACGGTAGTGGCTGTAGTTCAGAATAAAAGGTATGGGTCTGCTGGTTTGCATCCCTTACCATATGATTCTGGTTGTGCTTGTATTTTCTTGTTGCGGTATGACAGTGGTTCTAGCATTGATAGTAGTGGGATTGATTTAAATCTTTTGATTTTGTCATTCTTTTTTTTCACAATAATTTACAGTTACAAGGACCATAACCAAAGTCTTTATGGAATAAAATTTATATTAACTATAATACAATATGATAAAAATGCAACTTTTTGGTGGTAATAAAAATGTTAAATTTTTAGAAATATACCCTGATTTTCAACCAAATGAATTTCATCCAAACAAAATGAAGTGCAAAATTATAAAGAGTAATTACCAACTTGCTCACTCAGCATAATACAAATACATATTTAAAAATCAAGGAAACGCAACGAAAAAACTTTGTTTGGCTGAATAATTTTCAATTAAACATAGGGATAGCATGTAAAGAATTTTGGGTTTTCTAAATAAAACTACTGGTGAAAGGAAC
>NW_023646428.1:0-7662 GCF_015228065.2 Penaeus monodon
AGTTTTTTTCTTTTTTTTTTTTTTGAAAATATGTTTTCCCATGTTTTTTTTTCCTTGCATCTTTACGGGCGGCCCCCCGTGGCTCCTTCCGGGGGAAACCCTCCTCGGCTCGCCACGAGGGGAATTCCCCACGGGCCACTTGCAGTTGACACACCGCATCGTCGGGGGTCGGTGGTGCTCGCTGGAGGAACCCCGGCGCAGGGGGGAAACCAGGGTGATGTGCATTCGCGGCACCCCCTCTGCCCAAACCCCCTTTTTTCCGGGCTTTCCCTCCCTGAAGGGGGTTGGCAACAGAAGTTGAAAATATGAAAATATGTACTGTTTCTATTATTTTTTTATTGAAATGAAAAACACCGGCTTTCAGGCATTTGTTTAAAGATCATTGAAAATGATAAACTTTGATATTTTATGAAAAATGTATAATTACCTATGCATAACTTTTATGTTTTGTTTTGAATTTTAAAAAAAAATAAAATTGACGTTTTACGCTATTTTTCGATCTCACGCCAGAAAAACCATTGATTTGCAACTAAATGTGTGATTACACGAAAATTGGACTTTATACTATGTAAAAAAAAAAATCTTTTCTGGGACATAAAATAAAGATCAAAAGTCTAAAAAACTTTTACATGTTTCTGGAGTACAAAACTTTGGGTGCTTTTCTCGCAAAAAAACCAAGGGACGCTGAAACTTGGGTCGTGGTGAGGTCCCCCGGGCGGACGAGCGCGCCCCCCGTCTAGAGAGATTTTCCCTGTTTTCTATTCCCGTCTAGTTAGGTTTAAAAAGTCCGACCGGCCCTATGATTAAAAAATTTTTTTTAAGGGGGAAAAGATACGGTAAGTTTTTAAAAAATTTAAAAGGGATTTCCCAGTTGACTGCTCTATGTTTATAATTTTTTTCCATAAAAGAGGCTGGGTTTACACAACCTTTTCGAGAAAAAAACGGGTTAAAAAAAAAAAAAAAAAAAAAAAAAGAAAAGAGAAAGAGAGAGAGAAGAGGAGAGATAGAGAGAGAGGAGAGAAGAGGAGGAGAGAGAGAGAAGAGAAGAGAAAAGAGAAAAGATAAGGGAGAAGAGAGAGAGAGAGAGAGAGAGAAGAAGGGGGAAAAGAGAACGAGAAAAGGGGAGAGAGGGGAAGGGAGGAGACCAGAGAAGAGAGAGAAAGAAAAAGAGAGAAGGAAAGAAAGACAAAAAGAGCGGAGAGAAAGAGAGAGGAGAGAGATTGGGAAAAGAGGGGGGGGAAAGAGAGAGTGAGAGGGGGGAAGAGAGAGGGGGAAGAGAGAGAGAGGCAAGGGGAGAGAGTTTAGAGGAGAGAGATAGAGAGAAAAGAGAGAGAAGAGAGAGAGAAGAAAGAGAGAGAAGAGAGAGAAGAAAGAGAGAGAGAGAAGGAGAGAGAGGAAGAGAGAGAGAGGGAGACGGAGAGAAAGAGAGAGGGGAGAGAGTTGGGGGACTGGAGGGGGGGGGAGAGAGGGGAGGGTGAGAGAGAAGGGAGAAGGGGAGAGAAAAGGGGGGGGAGGGAGAGAGAGTTGGAAAGGGGAGAGACAGAGAGGTAAAGAGGGAGAAGGGGGGAGAGAGGAGAGAGAGAGGAGAGAGAGAGAGAGAAGAAGAGATAGAAAATGAGGAGGAGAGAGAGATGAGGGGGGAGGAAGTGAGAGAAGAGAGGAGAGAAGAGGGGAGGGGGGAAAAGAGAGAAGAAAAAGGAGGAGAGGAGAGGGGAAGAGAAGAGAGAGGAGAGAGAAGAGAAAGAAGAGAGAGAAGAAGGTGATTATCCTTTTCAGGAGACCCTACCAACCAAAAGGGAAGGGTTTTTCCCCTTTCCCAAACCACCAATGGTAAGTTCGGGGGGCCCCTCCTATACCCGGGGTTTTTGGATCCTTGAACTTGGGAACGATCCCAAGGGGGTTTTTACCCCCTCCAAGGTCATATAAGAGCCAAACGACTGAGCCACGACGACCCACAAAAGTGGGAGGCTCTCGGTCGGCCATGCTACCCAAAGCGCTCGGTCGTGCGCTGGGGGTTTTTTCCCCTTTTCTCGGGTTATTCCCCCGCCCCCCCGCGGGCACTCGCGGGTTTGGCAAATTTAAAGGCGTCACGTCTCCCCTATTAGGCTTACAGGGGGGCCGTTCCAGTACCCAGGTAAGGGGGATCGGATATACTCGCCTGGGAACCCCCAAGGGGTTCTCTAGGAAGTCTAATTGTTTAGGTGATTATCCTTTTTTAGGAGACCGTACCAACCCAACGAATGGGTTATCCTTGCCAAACTACCACCAAAAGGGTAAAGGGTTTGGGCCATCTATACCTGGGTTTTTGGTCCGGGTTAAACTTGGGAGACTCCCCAAGGGGGGTTTTAACCCCCTCCAAGGGTCAGCTAGTAAGAGCTAAACTGACGACCACGACGACCCACAAAAGGTGGGAGGCTCTCGTCGTGCCATGCTACCCGACGCGCCGGTCGTGCGTGGGGGGGTTCTTTCCCCTTTTCTCGGGACTTCCCCCGCCCACCCCGCGGGCCCGGGTTTGGACAATTAAAGGGCAGTCACGTATCCCCCCTTTTGGCTTACTGGGGGTCCGTTCCCGTACTCCCGGGGAGGGGGACTCAGGATATCCTCGCCTGGGAAACCCCCCCCAGGGGGTTCTCTAGGCAGTCTAATTGGTTTAGGTATTTTCCTTTTCAGGAACCGTACCAAACCAAACAATGGGTTATCCCTTGCCAAACCCCCCACCAAGGGTAAGGGTTTGGGCCCTCTATGACCTGGTTTTTAGGGTCCGGGTTGAAACTTGGGAGACGACCCAAGGGGGGTTTTTAACCCCGCCACGGGGCGCTAGTAAAACCTAAAATACTGAGCCACGACACCCCACAAAAGGGGGAGGCTCCGGTCGTGCCCTGCTACCAGACGCGCTCGGTCGTGCGCTGGGGGGGTTTTCCCTTGTCTCGGTACTTTCCCCCCGCCCCCCCCGGGCACCGGTGGCTTAGGACAATTAAGGCAGTCAGCGTCATCCCCTATTGGCCTTTCTAGGGGGGCCGTTCCGTATCCAGGTAGAGGAGGACTCAGGGAATCACTCGCCCTGGGAAAAACCCCAAAGGGGGGTTTTCTAGGACAGTCTAATTTGGTTTGGTATTACCTTTTCAGGAGACGTACCAACCAAGCGAATGGTTATCCTTTCCAAACCCCACCAATGGGGAAGGTTGGGCCCTTCTAGACCTGGTTTTTTTAAGGGTCCCGGGTTGAAATTGGGAGACATCCCCAAAGGGGGGTTTTAAACCCCGTCCCCCAGGGTCAGGGTAGTAAGAGCCTAAACGACTAGCCCCGACACCCGACAAAAAGGTGGGGGCTCTCGGGCTGCCATGCTACCAGCGCGCTCGGTCGGCGCTGGGGGGTTCTTCCCCCTTTTCCGGTACTTCCCCCCCCCCCCGCGGGCACTCGCGTGGCTTTGGACAAATTTAAGGACACAGCGTCATCCCCTATTAGCTTACTAGGGGTCCGTTCCAGTACTCCAGTAAGGGGGATCCCCGGTATCCTGCCCGGGGAACCCAGCAAGGGGCTTTTTTAGGACTTTTAATTGGTTTTTGGGATACCCTTTTCAGGAACCGTACCAACCAAGCGAATGGTTTCCCTTGCCAAAACCCCCACCCAAAGGGTAAAGGTTTTGGGCCCTTATACCTGGGTTTTGGATCCGGTTGAAAATTTGGGGGATTTCCCCCAAGGGGTTTGAAACCCCCCTCCACAGGGTCAGTATAAAAGGGCCCAAACTGACTGGCACGACGACCCGACAAAAGTGGGGCTTCGGGTCGTGCCCTCTACCCGACCGCTCGGTCGTGCGCTGGGGGGGTTTTTCCCTTTTTTCGGTACTTCCCCCGCCCACCCCCGGGGGACTCGCGTGGCTTAGGCAATTAAGGAAGTCAGCGTCATCCCCTTTAGGCTTTTTAGGGGGTCCCTTCCAGTACTCCGTAGAGGAGGGACCAGGATATCACTCCTGGGGGAACCCCGCCAGGGCTTCTCTAACAGTCTAATTGGTTTAGGGGTTATCCTTTTTTAGGAGACCGTACCCAAACCCAACGAATGGTTATCCCTTCCAAAAACCCACCAATGGGTAAGGCGGGCCCTCTATGACCGGTTTTAGGATCCGGGGGAAACTTGGGGGGACATCCCCAAGGGGGGGTTTTAAACCAGTCCCAGGGTCACTAGTAGAGCCTAAACTGACTGGCCACGCGACCCAAAAAAGGGGGGAGGGTCTCGTCGTGCCCTGCTAACCCGACGCGCTCGGCGTGCCGGGGGGTTCTTCCCTTGTCTCGGTACTTCCCCCCGCCCCCCCCCGGGGGACTCCGGGTTAGGGGCAAATTAAGGACAGTCCCCGGTCATCCCCTATTAGGGTTACAGGGGTCCTTCCCGTCTCCCGGTAGAGGAGGGGTCAGGAATTTACTCGCCTGGGAACCCCCGCCGGGCTTCTCTAGGGCAGTCTAATTGTTTGGGGATTATCCTTTTTCAGGGACCCTACCAAAAACCAACAATGGGTTTTCCCTTGCCAAACCACCACCAAAGGGTAAGGTTTGGGCCCCCTCTATCCTGGTTTTTTGGATCCGGGGTTAAAAATTGGGAGACGATCCCCAAAGGGGGGTTTGAACCCCAGTCCACAGGGGCACTGTAAGACCCAAACTGACTGAGCCACGACGACCCGACAAAAGGTGGGAGGCTTCGGGGCGTGCCTGCTACCAAAACGCGCTCGGTCGTGCGCTGGGGGTTTTTTCCTTGTCTGGTACTTCCCCTGCCCACCCCGCGGGCACCGCGTGGGGTTGGACAAATTTAAGGGCAGTCAGCGTAAAAACCCTATTAGCTTACAGGGGGTCCGTTCCCGACTCCCGGTAAGGGGGGAAAACAGGATATCACTCGCCCGGAACCCACGCAAGGGGGTTCTCTGGACAGTCTAATTGGTTTTGGTGATTTTTCCTTTTTCAGGGACCCTACCAACCCAAGGGAAAGGGTTTTCCCTTGCCAAACCCCCCCAAGGGTAAGGTTCGGGCCAAATCTATGACCGGTTTTTTGGGGTCCCCGGGTTTAAAATTGGGGGACATCCCAAGGGGTTTGAAAACCCCGCCCAGGGGGCCCCAGTAAGAGCCCAAACGACGGCCACGAGACCCGACAAAAGGTGGGAGGTCTCGGTGTGCCATGTACAACGCGCTCGGGCGGCGCTGGGGGGTTCTTCCTTTTCCGGTACTTCCCCCGCCCCCCCGCGGGGGACTCGCGTGGCTTTGGAAATTAAGGACAGTCAGCGTCATCCCCCATTAGGCTTACTAGGGGGGCCTCCGACTCCAGGTAGAGGAGGGACTCAGCATATCACTCGCTGGAAAACCCGCCCGGGGCTTTTTAGGACATCAATTGGTTTAGGTGATTTTCTTTTTCAGGGGACCGTACAACCCAAGCGAATGGGGTTTTCCCTTTCCAAACCCCACCAATGGGTAAAGGGTTTGGGCCCCCTATGACCCGGTTTTTGGATCCGGGTTGATGGGTTTATTGTAATTGATAATAGTAGTAGTAAAAATGATGATATAATAATGAAAAGATAATGGTTGCAATAAGAAAACCAAAAAAGTATCAATATTTTTGAATTTAAACCCCTACATCATATTTTCTGTAAAATTTAAAAAACCTTCCATGAAATTTTAAAAATTTCTGTCAAATTATTTTTTTAGCGCGCGCGCGCGCGGTCTGTAACTCGATTAGGGGAAATTTTAGCAGTCATTTGAAATGGTACACAAAAATTTTAAAAATTTTTAAAATCTTTGTGAAACCAGGAACGACCTTACCAAAAGGGAAAGAAATAACGATAACTATCAAAATCCTCTGATACTTATCCTGGGTCAAAAATGGCTAGCTCCGCTTCCCATAGTTGTTACATTTAGTTTGTTTTTACCTGAAAATATACAAATGCAAATCATTTCATCCATGATGTTTTTCTTGAGTCATGCAAATTCTGTGAACCAAACTGTCTCATTTTTAAAGTCTTCTAGGGTTGGAAGGGCATACAAAAAGAATATTTATAATATTGATAAAACCCGATTTTAATGATATTTAACAAGAATATGAAAGGGGAAAATTTTTATAAAGTGGTAAGAGTTGGATAAAGGGAGCTGCCACATGCTACATGATATTCCCCCTTGTTTGGAAAGTGGCATATCTATAAAGGTTTCAAAGGATAAAAGGGGAATACGCGCAGGATAAAAAAATCCAGCCCTGCAATCTTCAACTGTATTGGATTTTACAATAAAAATACACAATCAAAAATCATATATAATTACTTTTTTTTTTTTTAATTCCCCCTCTTTTTACAAAGGTGTCTGGATTAAAGGAATAGCCTTTTGTCTTCAATTTTAATGTTATCTGTTGCCCAATCACTTTTTTCCCGGTACTATCAGATACTTGGAGTTTATACATTTTTGAACGCTACAATTAGCAGATGTGCCCAAGATATGAAGAAAAAGTAAAATAAATGGTTTTTTTCATGAATTCATCAAGAAGCAAAGACGAGGAAAAAATAACAATAAATAATTGTAGTGTTCATATACAGATACTAAAACACATTTATTTACATATTCCTACAAACGAACATTTTGCTGAGTTGACTCAGTTGTAGATGTTTTTTATTTTTCCAAACCATTAAAGAAAGACATGAAATGCAAAGGTTACGATTTCTTTGGAGGCAGTAGACGTAGAAAACGGGATTTAGAGACAGAAAGGGAAACTCGGGGTATAATTTTTTATTACTATTTTTTTTATTTTTCTTTTATCATTTTTCATTATTATAATTAATACCACCATTATATCATTATGATAGCAGAACTGCTATTATAACAACTACCACTATTATTTCTTACACCAAATCAATTAGAAGGTTAATAATGATGACAGTCAATAATAACGATAGAAAACGATAATAATATAATAATAATAATAATAATAAAAAATAAAAACAACAACAAATCCATTATCATACGAGTATTTTATAAATAGACCCAAAAGGGTAATGACGACATGTAAGTACAGTGGAACCAAAGGAAAAAAGAAATGTATAACAGCTACTTTTTACTACTACCATGATAAGGAAATCAAAATAGAGCAACGAAAAACATAAAATGGGTGCTAAAAATATTTTTTGGACTTTTTTTTTTTTTTTTTTTTTTTTTTTTTTTTTTTTAATAAATGTTATCCAAATTCTCTTTTCTTTACTTTATCATTTATTATTGTCATGATTATAGAATTCTGTAATTATTATTTATTACCCTAATAAATTTCCAGAATCATCAAATAATGAAAAAAACGTCATTTTGGGAGTCTTTCTCTCAAAAGGCATATTTCGCTAGATTTTGCCCCTTTTTTTTGACTTTTGGGATTATTTTTCTTTTACCATTTTTTATATTATTGGGCACAATTCCTGTTATTATCATCATTATTATCATGATTATCATCATTTTTAAACGTTATCATCATCATTATCATCATTATCATCTTATATCATCATTATCATCATTATTGCAATTTTACATTCATTTTGCATTATTATCATTATTATTGCAATTATTGCAGTTATAAATATATTTTTCATCATACAAACAACTACAATAATAAAGAATAACAATATAATAACAAATAACGTTTTATAATATTATTTAT